>NC_088402.1:21098111-21285611 GCF_034236695.1 Oncorhynchus nerka
ACCTAAACTAAAATAACGTTAGATTTCCGGCGAAAGACTAAAAGCTTTTTCCAATATTTTTGAAAGTAAGAAAAAAGGAGTTGTATTGGAGAGAATGGAAATAGAATGAGTCGATAGAGAGACCAGAGAACTCTGTGTTTGTCGCCCGCTGAAGCGAGGATGTTTTAAATAGCTCTTAATCAAGTGGACTGGGTTGTCAAACGGCAGTCAAGCATCAACCAGAGGAAGAGGCGAAGCAAGAGGGTTTACACAGCCCAAAATCTGCCCACACTAAGCAGATCATTCATTATTAAGCAAGTGAAGAGTTTTTGTATGGGGGGGGTAGTGTCAAATTTAGTCAAGATAAAAATGATTTCTATTTTGATACGTGAGGCTTATTTGATCTAATTGAAGTTTAGAAATTCGAGACGGTCTATGCATATTCATGAGGCTAGGCATAACATCTCATTCTCCATTGAATACAGGCGGTTGGACGTCAACACCCATTCATTGAATATTTTTTACATTTACTATTCAAATAACGCAATGTATCCACCAACCCAAAAGAGAAGAATAGGTGGGAGCTTGGCAGCCTGCCGTTCTGCTCTGTGGACAATGAATCCCATTTTTAGGGCTGAGACTCAAGCATCTCGTCATTATATCCAGTCTCTGGTTGGACACAAAGTGATATAATTATGCTCTATCTGTGTAAACGGCCTCACACCACTTTGGTCTCCCGAGAAGAGTGGATCTCCCACCCGGTCTCTCTCCCCCCTCCCCTGATCTGACATGTGTTTGTGCCCTGATGCAGTTTTCACAGGCCCTATCACCCATCTGTCTGTTCCTCTCAGCGTTCCATGTCCATGGTCATGTGATCTAACAGCCCTGACAGAGAGATCCCTCCTCCCCACTGCAACCAGAGAACAGGGATGTACTGGACCATGTCTGTGTGTGCCAAAACATGTCTTCTCACAGACGTTTTTCAGGGCTGACAGTTTTCATCTGCTAACAGCAACAAGACTAGCTTCAGGGCTGGTAAACTAATCAGCTATAACAGATTAATATAATGACAATTCAATTGCATTTACTTAAATTGCATTTACTTTCCATTCTGATCACGTTATCTCACCCATAGTGTCTATAGCTAGGTTTCCATCCAAGTTGCGACAAGGTTTAAGTGAATATTCTAATATCCAAATAATGAAAATATTTGAATTTTCCCACCAGTGCTAAGTTTCCACCAACGGACTTGTTGCGGATAAAAATCTGTGCGTGATGACGTAGTGCACACAACAAGTACTTTCAGCTCAAGTTTTCATTTACCAAAGAAATGTCAAGATCAATGTGCTTCCATCGCATTTTCAACTCTACTGATAGTTTGGTCACAAAAACTGTTGCGTTAAATAGCTAATTTTCCTCCTCTGGTTTTGGCACCTGCGCTCTATAGCCAAAAGCTCGCTGATACAGTGTGGGTAGACTGTTTCACTACGGGTAGCCTGTTTCACTACGGGTAGACTGTTTCACTACGGGTAGCCTGTTTCACTACTAAACTATTTCACGACAGGCAGACTATTTCACTACAAGTAGACTATTATACTACTGCTTTCACTACGGGTAGACTGTTTCACTACGGGTAGACTGTTTCACTACGGGTAGACTGTTTCACTACGGGTAGACTGTTTCACTACGGGTAGACTGTTTCACTTCACTACGGGTAGACTGTTTCGTTTCACTACGGGTAGACTGTTTCACTTCACTACAGGTAGACTGTTTCACTACGGGTAGACTATTTCACTACGGGTAGACTATTTCACTACGGGTAGACTATTTCACTACAGGTAGACTATTTTACTACTGATTTTACTACTGGTAGACTATTTCACTACTGGTAGACTATTTCACGACAGGCAGACTATTTTACTACTGGTAGACTATTTCACTACTGGTAGACTATTTCACTACTGGTAGACTATTTCACTACTGATTTTACTACTGGTAGACTATTTCACGACAGGCAGACTATTTCACGACAGGCAGACTATTTCACGACAGGCAGACTATTTCACTACAGGTAGACTATTTCACTACTGGTAGACTATTTCACTACTGGTAGACTATTTTACTACTAAACTATTTCACGACAGGTAGACTATTTCACAACAGGCAGACTGTTTCACTACGGGTAGACTGTTTCACTACGGGTAGACTGTTTCACTACGGGTAGACTGTTTCACTACGGGTAGACTGTTTCACTACGGGTAGACTGTTTCACTACGGGTAGACTGTTTCACTACGGGTAGACTGTTTCACTACGGGTAGACTGTTTCACTACTGATTTTACTACAGGTAGACTATTTTACTACAGGTAGACTATTTTACTACAGGTAGACTATTTTACTACAGGTAGACTATTTTACTACAGGTAGACTATTTCACTACAGGTAGACTATTTCACTACAGGTAGACTATTTCACTACTGGTAGACTATTTCACTACAGGTAGACTATTTCACTACAGGTAGATTATTTTACGACAGGTAGGCTATTTCACGACAGGTAGGCTATTTTACTACAGGTAGACTATTTTACTACAAATAGACTATTTCAGGTAGATTATTTCACTACAGGTAGATTATTTCACTACAGGTAGATTATTTCACTACAGGTAGATTATTTCACTACTGATTTTACTACAGGTAGACTATTTTATTACTGATTTTACTACAGGTAGACTATTTTACTACAGGTAGACTATTTTATTACTGATTTTACTACAGGTAGACTATTTTATTACTGATTTTACTACAGGTAGACTATTTTATTACTGATTTTACTACAGGTAGACTATTTTACTACAGGTAGACTATTTTATTACTGATTTTACTACAGGTAGACTATTTTACTACAGGTAGACTATTTTACTACAGGTAGACTATTTCACTACAGGTAGACTATTTTACTACAGGTAGACTATTTTACTACAGGTAGACTATTTCACTACAGGTAGACTATTTTACTACAGGTAGACTATTTTACTACAGGTAGACTATTTTACTACAGGTAGACTATTTCACTACAGGTAGACTATTTTACTACAGGTAGAATATTTTATTACTGATTTTACTACAGGTAGACTATTTTACTACAGGTAGACTATTTTACTACAGGTAGACTATTTTACTAGACTATTATGGATAAGAGTGGGATACTTTTTATTTGTCAAATGGCAGCCAAACATTGATCACCATGTTACCAGAATAATATCAACATTACTGGAAAGGAGCATCAAGCTCATCACCTTGCACTTTCACCACCCTGTGAAGTTCATCGTAACTTATTTCATCTGTAGCCTAATAAACTGTATGCTTTCGTGACGAGTCATAGTGAGAGGACCACACAACATGTCATCGTGTGACTCCAAGTTAACATTGATTTCATGGTTATATCAATATTTGCACAAAAAAGGCCACCGCCATTTCCCGCATAATTCATTTTACACAAAAACATGCCACCAGGTCGAGGCAACAAATTATCTGTCAGCATTTATAAAATTGTACCGTTTCCATCACAGCTGTCGAGACTTTAAAAAAAATATATAAGGTATGACTTTACTCGCATAAAAAATGTGTATGGAAACATGGTGTATGAGACGCACCGAATGAAGACAGAACTCACCCGTGACCTTTCATGACCTCTCACAGCCATCGACTGATTGATATACAGACCGAAATTCCACCATAACACTTTGGTGACCATTGACAACCTGTCACAAAGTGACTGTCCCTTTCAAAATGTTCCCCCCCCAGGACATTGTGGTTCACCTCAGACTTCTTAGAAGACATGTTCCGGAACTTTAGAGACTAGTAAGTCTTTCTTAAACCTCCTGCTTTGGGCATGGAAGTGTCAATGTGTATTTCATACATGCATAATCTATGAGCAGAAATACTGTCTTACCTTAATTACCCATGGAATCCCTAGTTTGGAAGCTGTGCGGCAGGTAGCCTAGTGGTTAAAAGAGCATTGGGCCGAAAGGTTCATGGTTCGAATCCCTGAGCCGACTAGGTGAAAAATCTGTCGATGTACCTTCAAGCAAGACACTTAACCCTGATTGTTTCTGTAAGTAGTTCTGGATAAGAGCGTCTACTAAATGACTAAAATGTACAAATGTAAATGTGTGGCGCCCTTTCCCCAACATTTTCCCCCACGTGGGTCAGCCCCCAAGCAATTTGATTTCTAGCCAACAAGCTTCAGCCCTTCACCATTTGAGTGACAGCTAGCAAGATGCACACACAGTAGCGTGACAAAGAGAGAGAGCAATGACGTGGTGCACATATGTGACATAGAACGTCATTTTCGGGTACCACTTTTGGCTAATGAGCGCTACTTGAAGAACTACTGGCTAAAGGATACAAAAGTAGCAGAGCAGCTATTTAAAGTGAGAGAGAAACACTGAGTGAACAACTCTGAGCTACTTTAGAGCCGTGAGAGCTGCTTCAAAGATGTGTTGCTAACGGGAGAAGAAGAAGATATGGAAAGATAGAAACACACAGCTCCATGACATAAAAGACAAAAATGACCTCCACTGAGTACCATTCGTCGTTAGAAGCAATGTGTGAAAAGCGTCTGGTTTATGTTGATAATCTTCTGGTCACTTCCTCTTTTTCAGATGCCTTTTATCAAATACAATGAGCAGCAAAAGAGAAAAGCATAATTCATTTTTTCTGAGGAAGCAGTCAACACAAATGGTTCAGTTAAAGGTTGAATTGAAGCCTGGATTACATTGTATTATATGTGAAATTGAGGCCAATATGGATATGGAGGCACAGACAGAGAAGGGAGGCCTGTAGCAGGAGACTCATCAGATCACTTACCTAAACAGCACACTTCCATGGCGTGGAAGCCGTGATAGGGAGAATATGTGTGTATGTGTCTGTGTGTGCGTGTGGTGGGGGGCTTAATGAGGGCCAAGGCCATACGGGGTGGGCAAGGTAGAGAGAGAGGGGGCAGGGCGAGGTAGAGAGAGAGAGAGAGAGAGAGGAAGGGGGCGAGGTAGAGAGAACAGAAAGAGAAAGAGGGGGCAGGGCAAGGTAGAGAGAGAGAAAGAGAGAGGAAGGGGCGAGGTAGAGAGAGAGAAAGAGAGAGGAAGGGGCGAGGTAGAGAGAGAGAAAGAGAGAGGAGGGGGCGAGGTAGAGAGAGAGAGGAAGGGGCGAGGTAGAGAGAGAAAGAGAGAGGAGGGGGCGAGGTAGAGAGAGAGAGAAAGAGAGGAAGGGCGAGGTAGAGAGAGAGAAAGAGAGAGGAGGGGGCGAGGTAGAGAGAGAGAAAGAGAGAGGAAGGGGGCGAGGTAGAGAGAGAGAAAGAGAGAGGAGGCAGGGCGAGGTAGAGAGAGGAAGGGGGCGAGGTAGAGAGAGAGAAAGAGAAAGAGAGAGGAAGGGGGAGGTAGAGAGAGAGGAGGCAGGGCGAGGTAGAGAGAGAGAAAGAGAGAGGAATGGGGCGAGGTAGAGAGAGAGAAAAGAGAGAGGAGGCAGGGCGAGGTAGAGAGAGAGAAAGAGAGAGGAATGGGGGCGAGGTAGAGAGAGAGAAAGAGAGAGGAAGGGCGAGGTAGAGAGAAAGAGTGAGGAAGGGCGAGGTAGAGAGAAAGAGAGAGGAAGGGCGAGGTAGAGAGAGAGGAGGCAGGGCGAGGTAGAGAGAGAGGAGGCAGGGCGAGGTAGAGAGAGAGGAGGGGGCGAGGTAGAGAAAGAGAGAAAGAGAGAGGAGGGGCAAGGTAGAGAGAGAGGAGGCAGGGCGAGGTAGAGAGAGAGGAGGCAGGGCGAGGTAGAAAGAGAGGAGGCAGGGCGAGGTAGAGAGAGAGGAGGCAGGGCGAGGTAGAGAGAGAGGAGGCAGGGCGAGGTAGAGAGAGATGAGGCAGGGCGAGGTAGAGAGAGAGGAGGTGGCGAGGTAGAGTGAGAGGAGGGGGCGAGGTAGAGTGAGAGGAGGGGGTGAGAGAGAGAGAGAGAGAGGAGAGAGAGAGAGAGAGAGAGAGAGAGAGAAAGAGAGGAAGGGCGAGGTAGAGAAAGAGAGAAGGGGGGTAAGGTACAGAGAGAGGCAGGGCGAGGTAGAGAGAGAGGAGGCAGGGCGAGGCCGAGGTAGAGAGAGAGAGAGAGGAGGAAGGGGCGAGGTAGAGAGGGAGGAGGAAGGGCGAGGTAGAGAGGGAGGAGGAAGGGGGCGAGGTAGAGAGAGAGAGAGAGAGAGGAGGCAGGGCGAGGTAGAGAGAGAGAGAGAGGAGGCAGGGGCGAGGTAGAGAGAGAGGAGGCAGGGCGAGGTAGAGAGAGAGGAGGGGCGAGGTAGAGAGAGAGAAAGAGAGAGGAGGGGGGGGGGTAGAGGGAACAGAGGGGCGAGGCAGAGGGAACAGAGAGAGAAAGAGAGAGGAGGGGGGCGAGGTAGAGAGGGAGAGAGAGATAGAGAGAGAAATAGTTATTATCCTACCATTTGGATGAGGCTCTCCTGGATTCTGTTCAGTGTTGTTCTCAGTCGGCTGCTGATCAAACCCGGACCTGATGATTCATACTGCAGAACAGACACACACACACACACACACACGGTTAATACACACGCACCGTCCTGTCTACACTGCAATCTAAGCACAAACTAATCATAGGGATAGAATCACAGGAGGGGGCCCACCAGGGGATCTACCAGGGGATCTACACTGCATTGGGTACTATGAGTATTGGGTACTATGAGTACAGCATTGGGAGTCTCATTATTGGACATATATTGTATAATTTTTCACTGAAGCTACATTTAGGCAAGAGGTCTGAAAGAGAAAGAGTGAGAAAAAGAGAGAAAGAGATATGGTTCTTGTCAGTTTGGGAGATTTGTGGATTACTCCGCCATCTCACATTACCATGACAGAGTAGGGGCCTGTAGCTAACCACATTACAATGACAGAGTTGGGGCCTGTAGCTAACCACATTATCATGACAAAGTAGGGGCCTGTAGCTAACCACATTACCATGACAAAGTAGGGGCCTGTAGCTAACCACATTACCATGACAGAGTAGGGGCCTGTAGCTAACCACATTACCATGACAGAGTAGGGGCCGGTAGCTAACCACATTACCATGACAGAGTAGGGGCCGGTAGCTAACCACATTACCATGACAGAGTAGGGGCCTGTAGCTAACCACATTACCATGACAGAGTAGGGGCCGGTAGCTAACCACATTACCATGACAGAGTAGGGGCCTGTAGCTAACCACATTACCATGACAGAGTAGGGGCCGGTAGCTAACCACATTACCGTGACAGAGTAGGGGCCAGTAGCTAACCACATTACCATGACAGAGTAGGGGCCTGTAGCTAACCACATTACCATGACAGAGTAGGGGCCAGTAGCTAACCACATTACCATGACAGAGTAGGGGCCTGTAGCTAACCACATTACCATGACAGAGTAGGGGCCTGTAGCTAACCACATTACCATGACAGAGTAGGGGCCGGTAGCTAACTACATTACCATGACAGAGTAGGGGCCAATAGCTAACCACATTACCATGACAGAGTAGGGGCCGGTAGCGAACCACATTACCATGACAGAGTAGGGGCCGGTAGCTAACCAAATTACCATGACAGAGTAGGGGCCAGTAGCTAACAACATTACCATGACAGAGTAGGGGCCGGTAGCTAACCACAGGAAATTGGTTGCACAAACCCCAAAAAAGTCCAGGGCAAGGGAGAAAGAAAAAAAGTCTCAAAAGCGGTTCTATTACAGTAACCCAGTCTATAGACAGAACAGTTGACACATCACACTTCATGATTGAAGCTTGGGCTCAGCAATGATCTTGGTTTTTCCACCAGGCACTCAACAGTCAATTCAAAGGAAGATCATGGTTTTGGAATCGAAAACTTAAGGTCAAATTTCTAATTTGAGTTCTGACACTGGTGGCATTGTGACAAAGGCCAGAAGTTTCTCCAGGTCAGGACAGGTAGTCAGGAAATGGTACTGAACCCAGGCCTGAGCAGAGGACACACATGAGAGAGCGAGAGAGCGCAAGAGAGAGCGAGAGAGAGCCACAGAGAGAGAGAGCGAGAGAGCGAGAGAGCCAGAGAGCGAGAGAGCCAGAGAGCGAGAGAGCCACAGAGAGAGCCACAGAGAGAGCCACAGAGAGAGCCACAGAGAGAGCCACAGAGAGAGCCACAGAGAGAGCCACAGAGAGAGCCACAGAGAGAGAGCGAGAGAAAGCATGAGAGCGAGAGAGCGAAGAGAGCGCAGAGAGAGCCACAGAGAGCAAGAGAGAGCGAGAGAGAGCCACAGAGAGCGAGAGAGAGCCACAGAGAGAGAGCGAGAGAAAGCGAGAGAGCCACAGAGAGAGAGCGAGAGAAAGCGAGAGAGCCACAGAGAGAGAGAGCGAGAGAGAGAGCGAGAGAAAGCGAGAGAGCCACAGAGAGAGAGAGCGAGAGAGCCACAGAAAGTGAGAGAGCCACAGAAAGCGAGAGAGCCACAGAGAGAGAGAGAGCGAGAGAGAGCGAGAGAGAGAGCGAGAGAAAGCGAGAGAGCCACAGAAAGTGAGAGAGCCACAGAAAGCGAGAGAGCCACAGAAAGCGAGAGAGCCACAGAGAGAGAGAGAGAGAGAGAGCGAGAGAGCGAGAGAGCGAGAGAGCGAGAGAGAGAGAGAGAGAGAGAGAGAGAGAGAGAGAGAGCGAGAGAGAGAGAGCGAGAGAGCGAGAGAGAGAGAGAGACACAGAGCTAGGCGGGGCTAACAGAGGGTGAGGACGAGCATGATGATGATCTAAGATTGATTTATGCAGCACACTGCAGTTGATGAAGGATGAGTCTGTTCACTACTCTGATGGGGCCGGAGCCCCAGTCTTACCCAGCAGAAAGGGGCAACAGGCCTGGCCGGACCAGCCTCCCTGCCCCCCTGGCTGCCGGGCACACCCAGGCTAGGGGCAGGCTTGGGAGAAGCAAGGACAACAGAAAACAAACAAAGCAAAAACCAATGGTGCAAATTAAACAATGAACTGGAGGAGCAACATAAAGCAAACAAAAGCAATAATGACATTTTTTGGTTTTTGTATTTGGAGGACCAGATGATTGAGTGCTGGAAAAAGGGTTGAGAGAGCTGTTTGAGTGTCCTTCCTCCACTTATTTTAAGGGAATGACGCGTGTGTGTGTGAGTGAGTGAGTGAGCCCAGAGAGAAAGACAGACAGCGGCAGAGTAGGTTTGCATATTGTGTAAACAACATCAGCCTCTTTGAGCCCTGTAGACAGATGGCCTTAGAGGGGAAAATAAAAACACTATCTCCCATGATTGTTAAGATTTCTGCTAACTGCCCAGAGAGCCAATCTATTATCTCTCTCTGGGATGAGTGCAGGAGGAGGAGAGGGAAAGCATTTCATCTGGATAAGGTATTTCCCCTCTTCCCCAGTTGCACCCCAGTGCCTGAAAGGTGAGTTATGAACTCTGGACAAGAAAATGTCTGCAGATAATGAATCTTAGCATAAGTGTGTGACAGAGTCAATATCGCAGCAGTATATAATGGCACTTTTACCCCTTTGAATACTAATGGTTGCTCATTACTCAGGGAATGGGGGGCTATATCAACTTATGTTATAAGCCATCCATAGGTCACAATAACAGCCTATACGTGCATATCAATTTTCAAGGGGGGTTGTAAATATTCATGAAGCATTAGCATTTGAGTGTGGGTGTCTATGAATGAGAGCCATATTGAACTGGAAACTAACGAGGCAGGGCAGAGTGCGAGGCAGGAAGAGAGACAGGAAGAGAGATGGAGAATGAAACAGAGAAGGAAAGACAGAGAGAGAGGAGGAACGAGAAGGAGAGAGGAAAACGTAAGGAAGAAAGAGAGAGAGGAGGAACGAGAAGGAGAGAGGAAAACGTAAGGAAGACAGAGAGAGAGGAGGAACGAGAAGGAGAGAGGAAAACGTAAGGAAGACAGAGAGAGAGGAGGAACGAGAAGGAGAGGAAAACGTAAGGAAGAAAGAGAGGAGGGACGAGAAGGAGAGAGGAAAACGTAAGGAAAGACAGAGAGAGGAGGAACGAGAAGGAGAGGAAAACGTAAGGAAAGAGAGAGAGAGGAGGAACGAGAAGGAGAGAGGAAAACGTAAGGAAGAAAGAGAGAGGAGGAACGAGAAGGAGAGAGGAAAACGTAAGGAAGAAAGAGAGAGAGGAGGAACGAGAAGGGGAGAGGAAAACGTAAGGAAAGACAGAGAGAGGAGGAACGAGAAGGAGAGAGGAAAACGTAAGGAAAAGAGAGAGGAGGAACGAGAAGGAGAGAGGAAAACGTAAGGAAGAAAGAGAGAGAGGAGGAACGAGAAGGAGAGAGGAAAACGTAAGGAAAGACAGAGAGAGAGGAGGAACGAGAAGGAGAGAGGAAAACGTAAGGAAGAAAGAGAGAGAGGAGGAACGAGAAGGAGAGAGGGAAACGTAAGGAAGAAAGAGAGAGAGGAGGAACGAGAAGGAGAGAGGAAAACGTAAGGAAGACAGAGAGAGAGGAGGAACGAGAAGGAGAGAGGAAAACTTAAGGAAGAAAGAGAGAGAGGAGGAACGAGAAGGAGAAAGGAAAACGTAAGTAAGAAAGAGGAGGAACGAGAAGAGAGAGGAAAACGTAAGTAAGAAAGAGAGAGAGGAGGAACGAGAAGGAGAGAGGAAAACGTAAGGAAAGACCGAGAGAGAGGAGGAACGAGAAGGAGAGAGGAAAACGTAAGGAAAGAGAGAGAGAGGAGGAACGAGAAGGAGAGAGGAAAATGTAAGGAAGAAAGAGAGAGAGGAGGAACGAGAAGGAGAGAGGAAAACGTAAGGAAGAAAGACGGGGGAGACAGAAAGAAACAGAGACAGAGAAAGAGGGCGCGATAGAGAGAAAAGAGACAGAGAAAGAGGTCGCGATAGAGAGAAAAGAGACAGAGAAAGAGGTCGCGATAGAGAGGAGAGAGAGAAAGAGGGCGCGATAGAGAGAAAAGAGAGAGAGAAAGAGGGCGCGATAGAGAGAAAAGAGAGAAAGAGGGCGCGATAGAGAGAAAAGAGAGAGAGAGAGAGAGGGCGCGATAGAGAGAAAAGAGAGAGAGAGAGAGAAAGAGGGCGCGATAGAGAGAAAAGAGAGAGAGAGAAAGAGGGCGCGATAGAGAGAAAAGAGACAGAGAAAGAGGGCGCGATAGAGAGAAGAGAGAGAGAAAGAGGGCGCGATAGAGAGAAAAGAGAGAAAGAGGGCGCGATAGAGAGAAAAGAGAAAGACAGAAAGAGGGCGCGATAGAGAGGAAAGAGGGCGCGATAGAGAGAAAAGAGAGAGACAGAAAGAGGGCGCGATAGAGAGAAAAGAGAGACAGAAAGAAGGCGCGATAGAGAGAAGAGAGAGAGAGAAAGAGGGCGCGATAGAGAGAGAAAGAGGGCGTGATAGAGAGAAAAGAGAGAAAGAGGGCGCGATAGAGAGAAAAGAGAGAGACAGAAAGAGGGCGCGATAGAGAGAAAAGAGAGACAGAAAGAAGGCGCGATAGAGAGAAAAGAGAGAGAGAAAGAGGGCGCGATAGAGAGAAAAGAGAGAGAGAGAAAGAGGGCGCGATAGAGAGAAAAGAGAGAGAGAGAAAGAGGGCGCGATAGAGAGAAAAGAGACAGAGAAAGAGGGCGCGAGAGAGAGAAAGAGGGCGCGATAGAGAGAAGAGAGAGAGAAAGAGGGCGCGATAGAGAGAAAAGAGAGAGACAGAAAGAAGGCGCGATAGATAGAGAGAAGAGAGAGAGAAAGAGGGCGCGATAGAGAGAAAGAGAGAGAAAGAGGGCGCGATAGAGAGAAAAGAGAGAGAGAGAAAGAGGGCGCGATAGAGAGAAAAGAGAGAGACAGAAAGAGGGCGCGATAGAGAGAAAAGAGAGACAGAAAGAAGGCGCGATAGAGAGAAAAGAGAGACCGGAGAAGAGAAAGACAGACAGGCAAATAGAAGGTAAAAAAGGCAGCAGATCAGCAGCAGGGCCTCATCCACTCTGGCATGTGACAGACATTTTGTTGACATCATTAGCAGCTCCCCCGGGGTTTACCAGTTGCAAGCACACCAAGCTCTTTCTTTGGCCACTAAAATAGCCTCAGAGGAGTTTTAACGTGACAACGAAACAATGTTGTTTTGTAGGCCTGTAATGATACCAGTATCATAATATTTTTTCCATGGCAAAAAAAGCAGACCAAATTCTTTGGTCCTTTAAAAACATGGTGTATGTAAAATATTGTGTTCTATAGCTTGGAAAATAAACCCGTGACTCTGGATGACAACATAATGTTTCCAACATTAGGGCTGTTTTCCTAAAGAAATTAAATCTGCTTCGTGTTTTGTTTCTTTGCCCCTACACTAACCGGTATCGCAATACTGGTTTCATCCCAGTCCGCGTGCCCCTCTCACTCCGCGTGCCCCTCTCACTCCGCGTGCCCCTCTCACTCCGCGTGCCCCTCTCACTCCGCGTGCCCCTCTCACTCCGCGTGCCCCTGTCACTCCGCGTGCCCCTCTCACTCCGCGTGCCCCTCTCACTCCCAGTGTGCCCCGTGCCCCTCTCAGTGTGCCCCTCTCACTCCGCGTGCCCCTGTCACTCCGCGTGCCCCTGTCACTCCGCGTGCCCCTGTCACTCAGTGTGCCCCTCTCACTCCGCGTGCCTGTCACTCAGTGTGACCCTCTCACTCCGCGTGCCCGTCACTCAGTGTGCCCCTCTCACTCCGCGTGCCCCTGTCACTCCGCGTGCCCCTGTCACTCCGCGTGCCCCTGTCACTCAGCGTGCCCCTCTCAGCTGCACCTCTCAGTGTGCCCCCTCTCGCGTGCCCCTCTCACTCAGTGTGCCCCTCTCACTCAGTGTGCCCCTCTCACTCAGTGTGCCCCTCTCACTCCGCGTGCCCCTCTCACTCCGCGTGCCCCTCTCACTCAGTGTGCCCCTCTCACTCCGTGTGCCCTTAGTGAACAGTTGGGAAACATCTGTAACAACGCAATGTTTTCAAGGAGGGTGACATGCGGAAAACCAACTCCATTACAACACCATTACAACTCCATTACAACTCCATTAGAAGCACTAAAACAGCTCTCAGACATTGGATCAACAGAAGGGAAAAACAATCTCAGGTCATTTCAGCAACAGCCCCATGACCATTTCCCATGAGTGATGTGTGTACGAAAGGTGGAACATAGAAGCAGTGCACACATACAGATAATCCCGTGGTAAATAATATAGAAAATGATAAAACGCATAGTGGACACTAATGAACATAACGTAAGCCTGTCAAGTACAGTAACATGTCTCCCCCCAGGACCGGTTTCCTGGACACAGATTAAGCCTCGTCCTGGACTAAAAAGCATGGTCAATGAATAATCTCCATTGAAATAGCTTTGTAGTCAAGGCTTAATCTGGGCGCCATTAGGTCATTTTCCGTACCATATCATTGCGGCCGAAGAAGGTGTAGACAGCATACAGGTAGTAATCAAACAGCTGGGAAACACAGTGGATGACGTCAAAGGCTATTGGTTTCAGAATGTTCATCATCTGTATGTACTTCCCTGTATGAGAGAGATTACAAATGGCATTTATATTATTACACCTTATATGTTAAATGACAATATAGTTTATATCAGTTAATATCAATTACCAACAGAAATGCAAAACAAAAAAAAGATCAAAACTCAAAAAGTACTGGGGATGGAATATTAGATACTTGGAAATTCATGGTTTATCTTTCATATTCCTGATCGGACAAAGTTACAAAAGCCACACATTCAATAATTCCATCTTTTTTTTTTAGGATGTGAATAGGACAAATCTAAATGTTTGAATCTAACATTTCATTGAATATCCTCTGGCCAATTAACAGCACATGTTCAGATTAGTGACGCACCGATATGACATTTTTGGCCGATACCGATATCTAATATTTTCCTTGCCAAAAAACCTGATACCGATAACCGATATTAAACATTTCTGTGGCCTTTTAAGCATTTTAGTACAGTTAAATAGTTAACACACACACACACGGACGCAGAGGTCTAAAGTACTGCATCTCAGTGCAAGAGGTGTCACTACAGTCCCTGGTTCGAATCCAGGCTGTATCACATCCGGCAGTGATTGGGAGTCCCATAGGGCGGCACGCAATTGGCCCAGCATCGTCTTTGTAAATACAAATGTGTTCTAACTGACTTGCTTAGTTAAATAAAGGTTACACACACACACTATGCTGTTTGGTTCATTTGTTCAGTCGTTTCATTCTCAACCAGGATCTCTACAGAACGCCGTTTGGGTCTTTGCGTGTCAAAAAAGATACGTCAAATAACACTATTTGACGTGTCAAATAAGCTTCTTAACCAATCAGGACCTGAATATGACTGCACGTCACATAATAATTTAACGAGTTCACACATTTTTAACTAGTTATTAAACATTGATTACACTAGAAGTTATATTCCATATGTCACAACGATTGATCGATACGTATGCTATGATGCTGTTAAAGTTGTCTCGCGCACCTAATGTGCTGGTCATAAAAAAATATAGTTAGCTGATGGATGCAAACAATGTCTTCCCCAAAAACAGCAAAACGACATCATCTGTTTCAGTAGCTATAGTTAGCTATCTAACTATATAGCTGGGTGTCATCATCTAAAATAACTCACTTCCGTCATCATGAAGTGCTTTGAGAGACTAGTCAAGGACCATATCACCTCCACCCTACCTGACACCCTAGACCCACTCCAATTTGCTTACCGCCCCAATAGTTCCACAGACGACGCAATCACACTGCACACTGCCCTATCCCATCTGGACAAGAGGAATACCTATGTAAGAATGCTGAATGCAACGTCAACAAAACAAAGGAGATGATCGATGATCGTGGACTTCAGGAAACAGCAGAGCCCCCTATCCACATTGACGGGACAGTAGTGGAGAAGGTGGAAAATGTTAAGTTCCTCGGCGTACACATCAAGGACACACTGAATTGGTCAACCCACACAGACAGCGTGGTGAAGTGCAGCAGCGCCTCTTCAACCTCAGGAGGCTGAAGAAATTCATCCTTTCACCAAAAACTAGAGGTCGACCGATTAAATCGGAACGGACAATTAATTAGGGCCGATTTCAAGTGTTCATAACAATCGGAAATCAGTAATGGATTTTTTATTTATTTTTTACACCTTTATTTCATCTTTATTTAACTAGGCAAGTCAGTTAAGAACAGATTCTGATTTTCAATGACGGCCTAGGAACGGTGGATTAACTGCCTCATTCAGGGGCAGGACGACAGATTTTTACCTTGTCAGCTCGGGGGATTCAATCTTGCAACCTTACAGTTAACTAGTCCAACGCTCTAACCACCTGCCTGTTACACGAATGCAGTAAGCCAAGGTAAGTTGCTAGCTAGCATTAAACTTATCGACTAAAAAACAATTCAATCAATCATTATCACTAGTTAACTACACATGGTTGATGATATTACTAGTTTATCTAGCGTGTCCTGCGTTGCATATAATCGATACGGTGTGTATCGTTGCTCCAATGTGTACCTAACCATAAACATCAATGCCTTCCTTAAAATCAATACACAGAAGTATATATTTTTAAACCTGCATATTTAGCTAAAAGAAATCCAGGTTAGCAGGCAATATTAACCAGGTGAAATTGTGTCACTTCTCTTGCGTTCATTGCACGCAGAGTCAGTGTATATGCAACAGTTTGGGACGCCTAATTTGCCAGAATTTTAGGTAATAATGACATAACATTGAAGGTTGTGCAATGTAACAGGAATATTTAGACTAATGGATGCCACCCGTTAGATAAAATATGGAACGTTCCGTATTTCACTGAAAGAATAAACGTCTTGTTTTCGAGATGATAGGTCATTAATATGGTCAAATCCGGAAACTAAGGCTTGTATTTCTGTATGTTATTATGTTATAACTAAGTCTATGATTTGATAGAGCAGTCTGACTGAGCGATGGTAGGAAGCAGCAGGCTCGTAAGCATTCAATCAAACAGCACTTTTGTGCGTTTTGCCAGCAGCTCTTCGTTGTGCTTCAAGCATTGCGCTGTTTATGACTTCAGGCCTATCAACTCCCGAGATTAGGCTGGTGTAACCGATGTGAAATGGCTAGCTAGTTAGCGGGGTGCGCGTTAATAGCGTTTCAAACGTCACTCGCTCTGAGACTTAGAGTAGTTATTCCCCTTGCATAGCAAGGGCCGCAGCTTTTGTGGAGCAATGGGTAACGATGCTTCGAGGGTGGCGGTTGTCGATGTGTTCCTGGTTCGAGCCCAGGTAGGAGCAAGGAGAGGGACGGAAGCTATACTGTTACACTGGCAATACTAAAGTGCATATAAGAACATCCAATAGTCAAAGGTCTATGAAATGGTATAGAGAGAAATAGTCCTATAATAACTACAACCTAAAACTTCTTACCTGGGAATATTGAAGACTCATGTTAAAAGGAATCACCAACTTTCATATGTTATCATGTTCTGAGCAAGGAACTTAAACGTTAGCTTTCTTACATGGCACATATTGCACTTTTACTTTCTTCTCCAACACCTTGTTTTTGCATTATTTAAACCAAATTGAACATGTTTCAATATTTATTTGAGGTTAAATTGATTGTATTATATTAAGTTAAAATAAGTGTTAATTCAGTATTGTTGTAATTGTCATTATTACAAAAAAAAGAAAAAAGTCAGATTAATCGGTATGGGCTTTTTTTTGGCCCTTCAATAATCAGTATCGACCGTGAAAAATCATAATCAGTCGACCTCTACCAAAAACACTCACAAACTTTTACAGATGCACAATCGAGAGCATCCTGTCGGGCTGTATCACCGCCTGGTACGGCAACTGCTCTGCCCACAACCGTAAAGGCTCTCCAGAGGGTAGTGAGGTCTGCACAATGCATCACCGGGGGCAAACTACCTGCCCTCCAGGACACCTACACCACCCGATGTCACAGGAAGGCCAAAAAGATCCTCAAGGACAACAACCACCCGAGCCACTGCCTGTTCACCCCGCTATCATCCAGAAGGCGAGGTCAGTACAGGTGCATCAAAGCAGGGACCAAGAGACTGAAAAACAGGTTCTATCTCAAGGCCATCAGACTGTTAAACAGCCATCACTAACATTGAGTGGCTGCTGCCAACATACTGACTCATCTCTAGCCACTTTAATAATGAAAAAATTGTAATAAATGTATCACTTTAAACAATGCCACTTTATATAATGTTTACATAACCTACATTACTCATCTAAATACTGTACTCTATACCATCTACTGCATCTTGCGTATGCCGTTCGGCCATCACTCATTCATATATTTTTATGTACATTTTCTTACCTTTACACTTGTGTGTAGAAGGTAGGTGTGAAATTGTTAGGTTAGATTACTTAGGTTAGATATTACTGCATGGTCGGAACTAGAACCACAAGCATTTCACTACACTCGCATTAACATCTGCTAACCATGCGTATGTGACAAATAAAATTTGATTTGGTGGTCGGACCATCTATGTGAAACTAGCCACAATAAGGATTAGCCACAATAGTGGACTTTGCAGTTAGCCTTCAAAATAAAAGTATGGCATAACTATTTGTATTAATTTGCATCAATGTCAATGACATACTTTTATTTTGAAGGCAAATCGCAAAATCCACTATTGTGGCTAGCTTCACAACACATAACCCGGTCCGGTCGATCCTCACAAGCCAGATGAAGCTAGCTGGCTGCTTATAATGTTAGATTTGGGCAACAGGGTTAAGTAGCTGGCTAGCTATTTATTTTCATGAACTGAAGTTCAATTTCAATAGGCGAACAACAAGTGGCAACCTAGCTAATACTTACTCACAAGGATTCCTAAATCATTGCTAAGAATAATGAAAATGACTTTATTTCTACTACTCATTGTTTTCAGGCTGGTTGTATTGGTGCTAGCTAGGTACCAAGCTAAAGCTAGCTACCCCAGAAGTTGCGGTCAACCAAAATATGCTTTATTACCAACGCGATATTATAAACACATCATTCGTGACCGGTGTTTGCTTGTTTGCAGACTTTTTTTTTTTTACAGCTTTGACAGTTCCACTATCTTTTTTGACACCCAAACAGCGTTCCATAGTATGTACAGTTGAAGTTGGAAGTTTACATACACTTAGGTTGGAGTCATTAAAACTTGTTTTTCAACCAATTCACAAAATTCTTGTTAACAAACTATAGTTTATAAAGTAATTTTCCCAACAATTGTTAACAGACAGATTATTTCACTTATATTTCACCGTTTCACAATTTCAGTGGGTTAGAAGTTAACATGCACTAAGTTGACTGCCTTTAAACAGCTTGGAAAATTCCAGAAAATTATGTCATGGCTTTAGAAGCTACTGATAGGCTAATTATTTGAGTCAATTAGAGGTGTACCTGAGGATGTATTTCAAGTCCTACCTTCAAACTCAGTGCCTCTTTACATGACACCATGGGAAAATTAAAAGAATTCAGCATAGACCTCCACAAGTCTGGCAATTTCCAAATGCCTGAAGGTACCACGTTCATCTGTACAAACAATAGTACGTAAGTATAAACGCCATGTAACCACGCAGCTGTCATACCGCTCAGGAAGTAGACGTGTTCTGTCTCCTAGAGATGAACGTACTTAGGTGCGAAAAGTGCAAATCAATCCCAGAACAGCAAATGACCTTGTGAAGATGCTGGAGTAAACAGGTACAAAAGTATCTATATCCACAGTAAAACGAGTCCTATATCGACATAACCTGAAAGGCCGCTCAGCAGGGAAGAAGCCACTGCTCCAAAACCACCCAAAAAAGCCAGACTAAAGAATGCAACTGCACATGCGGACAACGATCAGACTTTTTAGAGAAATGTCCTCTGGTCTGATGAAACAAAAATAGAACTTTTTGGCCATGATAACCATCGTTATGTTTGGAGGAAAAAGGGAGGGCTTGCAAGCCAAAGAACACCATCCCAACTGTGAAGCACGGGGGTGGCAGCATCATGTTGTGGGGGTGCTTTGCTGCAGGAGGTACTGCTGCACTTCACAAAATAGATGGCATCACGAGGATGGTAAATTATGTGGATATATTGAAGCAACAGCTCAAGACATCAGTCAGGAAGTTAAAGCTTGGTCGCAAATGGGTCTTCCAAATGGACAATGACCCCAAGCATACTTCCAAAGTTAGGACAACAAAGTCAAGGTATTGGAGTGGCCATCACAAAACCCTGACCTCAATCCCATTTAACATTTGTGGGCAGAACTGAAAAAGTGTGCGCGAGCAAGGAGACCTACAAACCTGACTCAGTTACCCCAGCTCTGTCAGGAGGAATGGGACAAAATTCACCCAACTTATTGTGGGAAGCTTCTGGAAGGCTAACCGAAACGTTTGACCCAAGTCAAACAATTTCAAGGCAATGCTACCGAATACTAATTGAGTGTATGTAAACTTCTGACCCACTGGGAATGTGATGAAATAAATAAAAGCTGAAATAAATCATTCTCTCTGCTATTATTCTGACATTTCACATTCTTAAAATAAAGTGGTGATCCTAACTGACCGAAGACACGGAATTCTTACTGGAATTAATTGTCAGGAATTGTGAAAAACTGAGTTTAAATGTACTTGGCTAAGGTGTATGTAAACTTCCGACTTCAACTGTATGTCGTGAAGCTAATATCAGTGACACTATTACTGAGTAACTCCGGTAAGGGCAACGTCTGAAAAATAGGGCACTTGGTACCATTATACATTTCAGGAGAGTCAGCAAAACTAGTGCTCTCTATATGTGCTCTGGATCATTATACACCATTAGACATGCACTTGTCTGGGGAGTGGACATGACTGTTTATATTTGTAACGGTGTTATGGCCTAATATGTACTGTTGCTATGATAACACATTTCGGGACTTTACCAGAACATGGGTGTCCCTTTCAGAGGAATTAACAGGATGACAAGTCTGGTTATGTAACGGTTTTCTATTGGTGAAGGAGAGTCGGACCAAACTGCAGCGTGTAGATTGCGATCCATGTTTTAATAAACAAACTTAACACGAATCTAATACAAAACAGTACAAAAACAATAAATGTAAAGAAAACCGAAACAGCCTATACTTGTGTAACCTACATAGACAGGAACAAGGACACTAAGGACAATCACCCACAATACAACCAAAGAATATGGCTGCCTAAATATGGTTCCCAATCAGAGACAACGATAACCACCTGCATCTGATTGAGAACCACTATAGACAGCCATAGACTTTCCTAGAAAACCCTACTAAGCTACAATCCCACTAACATACACACCAAAACCCCCAGACAAAACACACCACAATACAAAAACTCCATGCCACACCCTGGCCTGACCCAATACATAAAGATAAACACAAAATACTTAGACCAGGGCGTGACGGGTTATTTCTGTAAAGTTGCTGTTGCTTTGGTCCAACATTCATGCACCTGTCTTAGGGAGAGTACCTGTCTGTATTTTTAAACTATTGGTGTGGCTCTACAGTTTACATTCCCTAATATGAAGCCAAACTAAACTCAGTGCAAGGCAATAAGATAACGGTGGCTAAATGCCAGAGGGGATGAGTCATTAAGAGGAATTACTATGGGTGTGACATAAGGAGGAAAAATGTATAAGAAGTATGTGCCAAGACTGGAAAGTAGTTTTCATGAACGAGCTCGGCTTTTATTATGTTTTAATAAAAGTCTATTTGAACTCACAGACTCCGGTATTTGAGAAATATGATTGACTGAATATTTACAAGATAGTACCGGTGCTCGACCAGTCAGCTAAAGCCAACATCACCCACGACAGAGAACGGTTGATTGTCAAGGGCAATGAATTCCATTATCTTGGCTTTAATGGATTTCACCATTGAGTTGTCTCGCTGAAACGTTCTTACTCTTTCAAATGACTGCTCGACTTGTTGACTGCTCGATCCACACAGCAGACATTGTGGGCTAAGTCAGGAATGCTGTGTTGCAACATTTTACGTGGCGTCATTACGTCCTGTACCTACGTTATATAAGTGTGCACAGTAGCTATGACATTGGTTTTAAATATTGGCGTTAAACTTGTGATCAGAATGCCAAACATTTGACAGGATGTTTCACATCAGCACTGCACCAAATGAAAACACAAGTAGAATGTGATGAAACGACTGACTTAATCTATTTCATATTCCGACCTCTATAATATCTCCTGGAACGTAAAGGGTATCAACCGCTCATCATATCCAACTAAAGCAGGCAACATTGGAGCTGGGGTAACATTAGGTCCCACGGACTCCCATAGTAATGTAATCTCTGATGTTTGAAGTCAATCATAATGGAATAGTATCCTTGAGAGAGAGGGGGGGGGGTTTATAATAATAATCTGCCTTGCCAATGGAGCATTTACATGTACTCTGAGGGGATGGAATTTAATTTGAGAAAATGTTCATAAAAACTAACAGCTACAAAGCACAGGGCTGTAACAAGGTTACCATTGAATCAGAACTGATGAAACAGCCACTCGACTTTGAGCTTAGACCGGCACTTTCTCACTTTATCTTTCAGTGAATGCTACAGTACAACCCAGATGAGGATTTATTTTATTTGACTTACTATGTTTTAAAGTATACATGTACTATTATGCATCTGAAATGCTGTTGGTTGAATAAAATGTACCACATTGTAAGTGAACTGCGCTGGTCATTCAGAAAGTCGTTTAAATCTTTTGACAAATTTGAGATTTCTTTAACTAGGATCCTTAACTACCTTGCTTATCATAATTACATTTCTTCTTCTCCGATTAAAATAAATCAAAAGGAGGGGTTTCAATTTGCGAAGGAAGCCAATTTGACGGCTCGGGCCCAGACACATCACAACTGACGTCAAACAGATGTTTAAATTGCGCATAAGAAATGAAATGTCACAGGGGTTCGAAGGGGATACAACAGGCCAATGATGGCAGGTAGCCTTGGGAACAGTGTCCTGGATCCTCACATTCTTAATGTGCATTTAGCTTGTTAATTGGTGCCACTATAAAGGTCTCTGCGGCGAGAAAGGGGTCACCACCGTCATCACTTAGTGTATTGGAAGCTTCTGGGAGGTGAAAGGAGAGGAACAGAGGAGAGGAGCAGAAGGAAAAGATTACTCACCGACCAGTCGGATCACGTTGAGGGTTGTGTTGGTCAGGATGGGAGCGTTGGAGCCTTTGTTTAGGCTGTAGTCGGACTTCTTCCTGCTGCGCAGGGTCTCCCTTGACGCACTGATTAGGGAGAGAGGAGAGGCGTGTGGGCGGGACAACAAGGCCAATGCTTGCAGGTCAGGCGGGCCAGACAAGAAACTCAATGATGACATGGTGATGTTCAAGACAGCGGTTCAGTTTCATAACCGAGGCTTGGTGATAACCACGGCTCGGTGCTTGAGCCCAAACACAGACAGTTGTACAGGTTCATAACCCTGTGGTTCAGTGGTTGAGCCCAGACACAGACAGCTGTTCAGGTTCATAACCCTAAAGCTTGTTGCTTGAGCCCAGACATTCATTCATAAAATATTTTTAATTGATCAATTAAGTGGCGTGACACAAGAGAGGGGCCAAAGACACAGCTAAAACGACACCAGGGTTGGGGGAGGTGGGGAACCGCTAATCTTACAGAACCTGCCCTCCGACTAACGATTAAACATCTACCACCATTCATTAGTACATCTCTAGTTCCTGGACCTAGATGTCAACTTCCTGCAGCGCTTCAATTAGCCAGTGATTCCCTCTGAAAGATTGGGAAATGAGCATGTTAGAGGTTTAGCTCAGTACAACACACCGGGGTGAATGCAGACTCTGCAGGCACCATGTACAGTATTGTATTTATTAAGGATCCACATTAGCTTGTGCAGCATGAAGTTAACCCAAGGCTCTCACCATACAGATGTAGGATCTTAATTTGATCACCCTGTTGCAGGAGAACTTTGGATTTGAGGTTTAAAAAAGCTTTTGAAGTTTGTGATTTCCACTTTGAAATTACAGACATGATTTTCCCTTACAAAAAATTCTATCAACCCCCACAAAAATGTATATTAATTATTATCCACATAATTCACATTTCCTGTAGCTGCAGGATTATTCTCCTGCTCCGCTGTAGCAAACTGGCTCAAATTAAGATCCTACATCTGTACAACATGCATGGAAATCAATAAGTGTGTCATGTCTATGTACATTATCAATTCATTACTTCCTACATCCAACATCCGTTCCTAATGAAGAGCTGTTGAATAAGTAAACAATGTGGTTTTTGCACTCTGCTGCTCATCTGGCAATATCACACAATTAGCTGCCGTATCGTAGCACGTAGTCCACATACACAGTCTACACACTGATTTACTGCAGAAAGAATCTCCCCTCTACTTCGTTAGCAAGAGAACAATGTGTGTGTGTGTGTGTGTGTGTGTGTGTGTGTGTGCGTGAACAATGAAAGAGGGGCATTATACATTCATAACTCCGTGAAACCATGATGAGCCTTGCTAATTGTGATTGTGATTTACGACACACATCACACCAGTTTAGGAAGAGGCCTTAAATAATAACCGCAAAAATGCCGCTACTAAAATGGTGACAATTTGCATAACACAAAACTAAAGCGCCCACGAGTAGCTCTTCCAGTGGAAGGCACAGTCATGTATTTTAATGATCTGTTACAAAACGGCTTCATCCAAACACTTGAAATACTATAGAAGATGAAGATTTAAGAACACATTCACATGGGTATAAACTGCCTCCTTCAGTGTGTTAATTCATCCTCATTTCTCCACCAAAGAGGGATAATGATTGCCTGTGTGTTTATCATGGGATTCGAGTGTTAATCAGTGAGGGGAGGGTAAAACAATTGTTCATTATGTAGAAAAGGGACTTCATGCAAATGTGCCAACATTGATGGGTTATGTAGGAGTGAGCAGCTACACATCTCTGAGGCGGTTATTCTAAATATGTGCCAATACATTCATTTTAATCGCAGATGTTTCAACAATACACAGAGAAAAACAATTACAATTGTTTTTTTCCTCAGTGTAGTGTTGAAATGGCTGCAATTAAAATGAATGTATTGGCTACATATTTAGAATAACCGCCTCAGAGATGTGTAGCTGCTCACTCCTACATTATGTAAATAGTGTACGCATCTTTCCAATTATAGTTATTCATCATACATTAACTACTGGCATAGTACTTGAGAACTTGACCAGTGAGGTCACGGGGTATGACGTCATCACGTCGTGACTTTTGAACTGACCTCTTGAGAGGGACGTCTCCGGTCTGCTCGTCCACGTAGTCCTGCTTGAGTTCATCAGGGACGTCACTGTCGCTGTCATAGTCCTGGTACACACACTTCTCCAGCTCATCGGACTCATACTGCAGAGGGGAAGAATAGTAACAATATCCTTCAAATATGGCCATTTAGAAAAAGGTTTTTATATAATAGAAATATGATCATTTAGATGCTTTTATCACTGTGGTAGTCATGGTATACTTCTCCAACTCATCAGACTCACAACATAGAGGGGAAATAACAGTAACAATATGGTCATTCAGATGCTTTTATCACTGTGGTAGTCCTGGTATATTTCTCCAACTCATCAGACTCACAACATAGAGGGGAAATAACAGTAACAATATGGTCATTCAGATGCTTTTATCACTGTGGTAGTCCTGGTATACTTCTCCAACTCATCAGACTCACAACATAGAGGGAAATAACAGTAACAATATGGTCATTCAGATGCTTTTATCACTGTGGTAGTCCTGGTATACTTCTCCAACTCATCAGACTCACAACATAGAGGGGAAATAACAGTAACAATATGGTCATTCAGATGCTTTTATCACTGTGGTAGTCCTGGTATACTTCTCCAACTCATCAGACTCACAACATAGAGGGGAAATAACAGTAACAATATGGTCATTCAGATGCTTTTATCACTGTGGTAGTCCTGGTATACTTCTCCAACTCATCAGACTCACAACATAGAGGGGAAATAACAGTAACAATATGGTCATTCAGATGCTTTTATCACTGTGGTAGTCCTGGTATACTTCTCCAACTCATCAGACTCACAACATAGAGGGGAAATAACAGTAACAATATGGTCATTCAGATGCTTTTATCACTGTGGTAGTCCTGGTATACTTCTCCAAGTCATCAGACTCACAACGTAGAGGGGAAATAACAGTAACAATATGGTCATTCAGATGCTTTTATCACTGTGGTAGTCCTGGTATACTTCTCCAAGTCATCAGACTCACAACGTAGAGGGGAAATAACAGTAACAATATGGTCATTCAGAAAAGAGGTATAAATTACGAAAAGTTTATCAGTTTAGATGCTTTTATCCAAAGTGATAGTAACAGTAACACACTTTACCCGAGCTTGAATAAAACCCACAACTCTGGTGTTGCACTGCAGCGCCATGCTCAAACCAACTGAGCCATTGAAAGGGAAGGGTGAACTGCTTAGAATGGGACTAGAGTGACAGGTTTGGGGGCTCCTAGAGACACCCACAATACTCTACCAGTAACAACACCTTTCCCTTAAACAGTCAAGTTCCCTTAATAAACAGGTCAGTTCCCTTAAAACAGTTCCCTTAAAACAGTTCCCTTAAAACAGTTCAGTTCCCTTAAAACAGTTCAGTTCCCTTAAAACAGTTCAGTTCCCTTAAAACAGTTCAGTTCAGTTCCCTTAAAACAGTTCAGTTCCCTTAAAACAGTTCAGTTCCCTTAAAACAGTTCAGTTCCCCTTAATAAACAGTTCAGACAAGTTCCCCTTAATAAACAGTTCAGACAAGTTCCCCTTAATAAACAGTTCAGACAAGTTCCCCTTAATAAACAGTTCAGTCAAGTTCCCCTTAAAACAGTTCAGTCAAGTTCCCCTTAATAAACAGTTTAGTTAAGGACTCAATACAACATGATGAGAATATCTTATTGTTCTCTTCTCTCAGCTGAAATAACAGCAACCGGTAATGTCAGGTAATTGAAATGCCATTGTGAAAATATAAAGCTGAGAGTGAATCCTATAAGGTATACAGCTCTCTCTCTCTATGGTGGGAATAACATGTTGGCACAATATTGCTGTTCTCCTGATATAGAAAGAGAACAAGTAGAATAGGTGGTGAGGCAGATAGCAGCTTGTGTAAACTCACTTTCTCAATTTGATCCCAATCTAGCGGGAAATAATGCTTCCGATTGAGCTCTATCAGTTCATATTGAAAACAAGTTTCAGGCTATGAATACGTATTAACAAGAAAATAACCATTTTGGATTTGACTAATCCCTTTTGATAAGATGTTTTTTCTCCTCAAGGTACATTGGTATTAGAATTAAGACAAAAACAAACAAAAGGTTGATTGTAATGGCAGAACAAAACTAACTGGTAACGGAAACCCAACAGATAACAGCTTTATACAGAGGCGTTGAAATGTAACAACTCCAGTCCACTTGTACGCAAGAACATTCCCATAAAAGCTTCTCTTCATAAAAGCTAGCCTATTAGTTCATTAATATCAGTGTGCTACCACTCAAGATAACAGAGTTCTCCAAACACCCAACGCCCCTATAAATGTACCCCTTTATTTTTCATTACATCATCAGCTCATATTAAATATCATTAAATGTCAGGTGCACAAAAGCATTAAGCAGTACTGCGGCGGGTGTTCATTCAGGCGTGACAGTTATGGTGACTATAAACCACTTAACGTCCCCAAATGATTATGTGCGACTTAAATCACTGCTATAATGCCTGGTGAGATCTGATGGAAAGGCAGCAGGCGTTATGGAGAAGGATCAGTGGATGGTGATAGAACGTTTTGCTGGAGAGACGCAGCAGAACTCTAAAGTACATACTGGACTAGCCATACTGAGTATAATGGACAACGGATACTAACAAATGATTGTGGCAGAGAGAGAGTTATGGAGTATTCCACCTTTGATTGAAATAGCCTCAACTTACCCCTATCAACACAACAGCTGGTGCTCACATACTATTATATTCCGCATCACAAAAAGTATACAGAATATGGGTCCCAGTGCTTCTCCTGTATTGTGTAATAGGTAACAACCACGAGACTTACAACTATATAAGTCTCGTATTCATGCATTTTGAGGTTGGTCCGGTTTGATTATTTAAAAAAAGGGGTTTAAATTTTCATAATTTAAAAAAATATTAAATGCTCTATGCGTTCTATCCCTCAATAGCACATTATTCAGTCTCTTTTACATAGCAGGCGTAAGAGAAACAGACCAGCGCAGTGGATTAAGGTCATTGTAGTTAATTACCACATTTTCTACGATAAACTACGTAGAATATTGGCCTGTTGGAAACTACAACTCCCTACTAGATCGCACAGTTCGGGCTTGATCTAATTTATCTCTTGAGAAAATGCGCAATGTGCGCATTGAGAGCACAGAAAGAAAAAATTATTGAACTGATATAGGTCAATTAGGTGTTTAAGTGTTTAAAAAACAAAAAAAGAACCGAAACGTTGGTAAATTGCTCAGCACTACTTATAATATAACATATGTACAATATAACACCTCTGCTATAAGCATGTAAAAAGTGCACGTGGGTAAGTGTGTAATCCAAAGGTACTCCATACCCCGTTGGAGGCCGATCACGTGCATCTCATGATCTGAATACCGGCTACAGGACTGGTATCTATAAACCTGTAATACATCTGTAACGACCATGTAATATAACGCAAGGCACTGCCTGCCCCGTTGGAGGCCGATCCCGTGCATCTCATGATCTGAATACCGGCTACAGGACTGGTATCTATAAACCTGTAATACATCTGTAACGACCATGTAATATAACACAAGGCACTGCCTACCCCGTTGGAGGCCAGTACATCCTCAGTCTCCTCATCTTTGTTGTCGATGTGCCTCTCAAAGGGGTTCCCCTCCTGACTGAAGTGCTGAAACAGAGACAGGACTTCCTGGTCCTTGCTGGACAACACCTGGTCCTGACTGGACAACACCTGTCTACTGGGAGACACTGAAGGGGACCGGCTCTGACCCATGAACTTAAACTCCTGCAGAGAGAGAGAGCAGAGGGAGAGACACGCTTACAGTGAATAGAGAGACATGCAAAGAGTGAATACAGGGTGAGGCTTAGCTACAATGAGTTACCATTGATCACAAAGAAGGAGTCAATGGAGAGAAAAAAATACACCAAGAAATGACTATCAAGCATATTTCTTATATTGTACAGGTATAATGGAGTTACTGCTCGCGTTGCTATAACAAAAGATCTTGGATACTGTCGAAGAGAACAAATAAAAGACTGGGATATAGGAAAAGACGGAAACCCGAGCCTCATCTTTGCCAGCGGCAGAACAGAGGCTTGAACCAGTTTACTGCCTGCCTCTACATAAGTCACACAACAGAGACTCCCCAGCCAGAATTATACCTACCACTTCCGTATTGTGTTTGTTAGATACCCAAGACATGAATCTTTCATGAGATGCTAGCGGGACACTGGCTGCTCTGAGGGGAACCTGGTAGGAGGCTGGCTAGATTATTCATTCATTCCAAACTGCTTGTGAGCGAATAGGAACGGCATAGACAAAGAAACAATCCCATACGCCTGCTGACGCTGCATGTTTAAAATGTAGATTACATTATAGAACACGTTTTCTGTACAACTTTCCTCTGTACATAAAAACCCTAAACTGCATTGATTACAGGCTTGACAGAAGTTCCCCATTTATAAGTTCAACCTCTCCAGTTGAAAACACTTGGTAATAACATCTCTAGGGAAAGGTGGTTAGGCTATACGTGAGCTAATACCACTTATTGGATTCATATCCCACAAGACAGCACAATCACATTGGCTTGCATCCCAAATGGCACACTCATCTCTATATAGTGGACTACTTTTAAGCAGGGCACATAATGCTCTGGTCAAATGTAGTACACTACATAGGGAATAGGATGCCATTTGGGTCTCAGCCATGGTTTAGAGGATCCTGTCACAATACCATTCCCTCTGGCTGGAGTTCCTTTAACAAATCTCTCCTCTCCTTTTCAACAGCGAAACAAAGGCTTAGCCTCAATTACTCTCAAATGACAGTTTAGCATGGGAAGGCCATTAAGATGCCTATTCTTCATACGATAATGGAGAGGGAAGTCAAATATGCTAATGCTGGAGGGTACATTGGGAGGATGGTTGTGAGGGAATCTGCTTCCACCACAGGGTGCTAGCCCGGGAGAGATGGCCATATCACAACATCAGAGGCTGTTTCTTAAAGTTTCCTTGATGTCTGCTGGCAATCAAGAAATGTAAGAGTTTCACGTCCTCTCTCCATTCTATTTATTAGACATTCCCGTTCTGCAATTCTTTATTCAAGGTTTTCATACTGATGTCATGTTTGACATGTCCAGGGACATTGTACGTACAGCTTTAACTTTTTGTTACACCTCTGTCTTACCTTACCCCCCCCCCTGCTGACAGCTAGGACCACCATGATTCATATCCATATGTAAATGCCATGCCTACGATGAGTCTACAGCACATCACTTCTCTGAGGCTCCCTGGCTTCTAACTGTCTTACTCACATGGAGCTGAGCGATGTTGAAGTTGGACTTGACAGGACACAGTTCCCACGTCTCATTTTCCAGAAACATCCGCAACTCCTCCAGGCGTGTCCTGGGGGGCATAGAGAAAGAAAAGGGTGGAGGAAAAGAAAAGAAACAAGACGAAGAGAAGTCAGCGTTTGCCGATTAACGACCGTTGCCAATTACTTTCAAGCACAAGAGCTCTTGTTCTCCCAGAGTCCCAGATGAAATGTGTGGATACAAACAGAGATATGTCACGGTAGGTATGGAGGGCTGTTTGTTGAGGGAGAAAGGACCGTCCATACACTGCTATGATCATCACCCCCCGCTGGCGAACCACCACACTCGCCGCCTCTCTTTTGGGGGTCAATATCATTTCATCCACAGGAAATGTCAGTATAAACATCAAACATTACAGAGTCCCGGTCCCTCAGCTTACAGGTGTTTGAATAAATGTCACAACACACAGTATGTCACAACACACAGTATGTCACAACACACAGTATGTCACAACACCGGTCAGTCATATCGCTGTTATAAGAAGGTGATGAACTAGAGATAGTCATAATATGTGACACCTTTCAAATCAAATCAAATCTTCTTAGTCACATGTGCTGAATACAACAGGTATTAAAGTGAAATGCTTACTTACAAGCCCTTAACCAACACAGCAGTTTAAAAAATACCAATAAGAAGTAGTTAAGGAGCAGCAGTAAAATAACAATAGCGAGACTATATACACGGGGTACCGGTACGGAGTCAATGTGGAGGCTATATACACGGGGTACCCTTACATATTCAATGTGGAGGCTATATACAGGGGGTACCGGTACAGAGTCAATGTGGAGCTATATACAGGGGGTACCGGTACAGAGTCAATGTGGAGGCTATATACATGGGGTACCGGTACAGAGTCAATGTGGAGGCTATATACAGGGGCTACAGGGGTACCACAGAGTCAATGTGGAGGCTATATACAGGGGGTACCGGTACAGAGTCAATGTGGAATCAAATACAGGGGGTACCGGTACAGAGTCAATGTGGAGACTATATACACGGGGTACCGGTACAGAGTCAGTGTGGAGACTATATACAGGGGGTACCAGTACAGAGTCAATGTGGAGGCTATATACAGGGGGTACCGGTACAGAGTCAATGTGGAGGCTATATACACGGGGTACCGGTACAGAGTCAGTGTGGAGGCTATATACAGGGGGTACCGGTACAGAGTTAATGTGGAGGCTATATACAGGGGGTACCGGTACAGAGTCAATGTGGAGGCTATATACACGGGGTACCGGTACAGAGTCAATGTGGAGGCTATATACAGGGTGTGGAGGCTATATACAGGGGGTACAGAGTCAATGTGGAGGCTATATACATGGGGTGGAGGCTATATACAGAGTCAATGTAGAGGCTATACCGGTACAGAGTCAATGTGGGCTACCGGTACAGAGTCAATGTGGAGTACAGAGTCTATATACATGGGGTACCGGTACAGAGTCAATGTGGAATCAAATAGTCAGGGGGCTATATACACCAGAGTCAATGTGGAATCAAATACAGGGGGTACCGGTACAGAGTCAATGTGGAGACCATATACAGTGGGTACTGGTACAGAGTCAATGTGCAGGGGCACCGGTTAGTCGAGGTAATATGTACATGTAGGTAGAGTTAAAGTGACTATAAATAGATAATAACAGAAAGTAGCAGTGGCGTAAAAGAGGTCAATGTAAATAGTCTGATTAGTTTGATTAGATGTTCAGGAGTCTTATGGATTGGGGGTACAAGCTGTTTAGAAGACTCTTGTACCTAGACTTGGTGCTCCGGTACCCTTTGCCGCGTGGTAGCAGAGAGAACAGTCTATGACTAGGGTGGCTGGAGTCTTTGACAATTTTTAGGGCCTTCCTCTGACACTGCCTGGTATAGAGATCTTGGATGGCAGGAAGCTTGGCCCCAATGATGTACTGGGCCGTACGCACTACCCTCTGAAGTGCCTTGCATGTTGGAGGCCGAGCAGTTGCCATACAAGGCAGTGATGCAACCAGTCAGGATGCTCTCGATGGTGCGGCTGTAAAACCTTTTAAGGATCTGAGGACCCATGCCAAATCTTTTCAGTCTCCTGAGGGGGAATAGGTTTTTCCGTATCCTCTTCACAACTGTAATGGTGTGCTTGGGCCATGTTAGTTTGTTAGTGATGTGGACACTTGAACCTCTCAACCTGCTACACTGTCAATGAGAATGAGGGTGTGCTCGGTCCTCCTTTTCCTGTAGTCCACAATCATCTCCTTTGTCTTGATCATGTTGAGGGAGAGGTCGTTGCCCTGGTACCACACTCTCTGACCTCCTTCCTATAGGCTGTCTCATCGATGTCGGTGAATAGGCCTATCACTATTGTGTCGTCTGCAATCTTAATGATGGTGTTGGAGTAGTGCCTGGCCGTGCAGTCATGAGTGAACAGGGAGTACAGGAGGGGACTGAGCACGCACCCCTGAGTGGCCCATGTGTTGACGATCAGCATGGCGGATGTGTTGTTACCTACCCTCACCACCTGGGGACGGCACGTCAGGAAGTCCAGTATCCAGATGCAAAGTGAGGCGTTTAGTCCCAGGTCCTAAGCTTATTGATGAGCTTTGAGGGCACTATGGTGTTGAACGCTGAGCTGTAGTCAATGAATAGCATTCTCACATAGGTGTTCCTTTTGTCCAAGTGGGAAAGGCCAGTGTGGAGTGCAATAGAGATTGCATCATCTGTGGATCTGTTGGGGTGGTATGCAAATTGGAGTGGGTCTAGGGTTTCTGTGATAATGGTGTTGATGTGAGGCATGACCAGCGTTTCAAAGCACTTCATGGCTACAGACTTGAGTCTGTAGTAATTTAGGAAGGTTAACTTAGTGTTCTTGGGCACAGGGACTATGGTAGTCTGCTTAAAACTTGTTGGTATTACAGACTCGGACAGGGAGAGGTTGAAAATATCAGTGAAGACACTTGCCAGTTGGCTAGCGCATGCTCGCAGTACACGTCCTGGTAATCCGTCTGGCCCTGCGGCCTTGTGAATGTTGACCTGTTTAAAGGTCTTAAATTGGCTGTGGAGAGCGTGATCACACAGTCGCCCTGAACAGCTGGTGCTCTCATGCATGTTTCAGTGTTATTTGCCTGTAGTTTAGCTTGTCTGGTAGGCTCGTGTCACTGGGCAAGCTCTTGGCTATGCTTCTATAATGGTTTGCAAGCCATGCCACATCCAACAAGCGGAATAAGTGATTTAGTATTCAAGCACACACAGAGGAGGAGGAGTGCAGTTGGTGCATGTGACAGAGCAGATATCTGGACATAGTTTCAGTTGAATCATTTTAACAGTTCTGTGGTCAATTCAGGGGAGATAAAAACTAGCTACAATGTAAGTTGCTCCTCTAAGCCCAGGGGGCACAATATAAATGTTAATGTCAAAATGTGTTAATGCAGCCAGTGCGACATAATGAAGGCCCACACAGTTTGCTGACGAGTAATGGCTTCGTGGCCGCATCCTAAGTTGTTGAGTATTCAGACAGAATGTGAAAATGATGCTTAGGGAGCGGAGGGCGAGCAGGGGATTGGTGGTAGAGTGTCTTAGTGTTGCTAACAGGGAAAATGGGATCAAAGCAGAGTTGGCCACTGTCTCTGCCAATGTTGCTCTTCTCCTGTGTTGCTCCCTCATTCCTCTGTCTCTCTTTGTCTCTCTTTGTCTCTCTTTATCTCGTCAGTCTCTCAACCTCACACTCGTATTCTCTCTCCACCTACCCCCTACTTACATGTTCTTTTTCTCTCTGATCACTATTTCTGTCAGTATACTGCTATTTATCATCTATAACACCTGACAGGTAAACACACAACTGATCAGTGCAGACATCTTCTGATATAATGCATTCATTTATAATTATATCCACTTATATTCAGGTTGGGGAGAACAATAATGATGTAAACAGACCATTGTTTTCCTGTGCAGATGGTGCAAACACACGTATCCAACCAGGAAAAAAATCTTATAACTTGGGTAAACATTCGCTAGCTAGGGCTAGGCAAGGACCTCACCTGTGGTAGTTCTTGAAGTAGTTTACGCTCTGACGTTTGATGGATTCCTGCAGCAACTCTGACTTACTGCCGCAGAACTCCTCCCCCACTTGCATTAGCCTGTGTGTGTGTGTGATTTACAGAGACACAGAAACAGAAAGGATGGGGAGAGAAAGGAGGAACAATGCCAAATGAGATCGAAAGAACACAAATGCGAGGGATTTTTTTATTTATTCGCCAGTAGTTCAAGTTCCCTAATTAACCCCATAGAGGTACTTCACAGCCATGTGGCCCTGAGACTGATCCCTGAGGAACCCCTATTCTCTCTCCCCACTGACCTGTAAGGACACAGCTGACCCAGAAACCCGATTCCTTAATTGACAAGCTTGTAAAGAGCCTGATTACGACCCTGTTCTGTTGTCAGAACAAGCAGATTCATTGATGCCCACATATCTCCCTCTTCGCTTTGGTGGTTGTTCATTTAAAACAAGGGGTTTCACATGGACTGGGGGACAGAGGGAGAGCTTGAGGTTTCGGTCCCCTGTCGTTCAAACCAATTAGTGCTAATGAGGATGTGGTCGTAGAAATATAATTACTAGAAAGGGTATTCCCATTCAATTCTATTAATTATATTTCTATGTAGGCGTCATTACCTGCTGATAACATCCAAGACCACGATGAAGTCGTCATATTTGAAGTTAGACATGTCTGTACCAAGCAGATAGGCTTTCACTTTTAGCTGGACTTCCTGTAGGAAGAGAAGGGGAGGAAGATTTGACAATATTAAAGATTAGACTCATCTCCAGAGACTTTATTGTGGGTGAAGAGAATACTTGTTAGAGAGATGTGGGGGCGAGAGAGAGCGAGATGTAGGGGGCGAGAGAGGGCGAGAGATGTGGGGGGCGAGAGCGAGAGCGAGAGAGAGCGAGAGCGAGATGTGTGGGGGCGAGAGAGAGAGATGTGGGGGCGAGAGCGAGATGTGGGGGGCGAGAGAGAGCGAGATGTGGGGGCGAGAGAGCGAGATGTGGGGGGCGAGAGAGAGCGAGATGTGGGGGCGAGAGAGCGAGATGTGGGGGCGAGGGGGGCGAGAGAGAGCGAGATGTGGGGGCGGGGCGAGAGAGAGAGAGCGAGATGGGGGGGGCGAGAGAGAGCGAGATGGGGGCGAGAGAGAGCGAGATGGGGGGCGAGAGAGAGCGAGATGGGGGCGAGAGAGAGCAAGATGGGGGTGGGGGGGGAGAGAGAGAGAGCAAGATGATGGGGGGCGAGAGAGAGCAAGATGGGGGGGGCGAGAGAGAGCAAGATGTGGGGGGCGAGAGAGAGCAAGATGTGGGGGGTGAGTGTTAAGGGAATTTTATCAATGATGACTAATTATGTATAGCAAGATCAGGACTGACTAATCAGAATACAAGATTAGCAAGGGGGGTATATTTTATCAATGATGACTAATTATATACTATTCAATCAGGTTAATCAGAATACTATTACGTTACTGTATATGTACTAATCAATATACTATTATGTTACTGTATATGTTAACTGAATACTATTATGTTACTGTATATGTATGAATTTTCTTTCTTAATCTTAGTACTGAATATAATGTGTGTGGATGTGGTCAAGAGTTAGAACAATGACTGTCTGTTCCTTGGTACAAATGAATGAACGATATCTTCAGACTGGCTAGTAAATTATATTAAATTGGTAGGGAGACGGATGTGGGAAGGCTTGAGATACAGCCTTTGTACTGGAACGGAGATGGCACGGGTTGGTGTTGAAACGACGTCATTTTCAGTTTATAACTTTTTTTTTTTAAATTATTTTTTTTAACCTTTATTTAACCTTTATTTAACCAGGCAAGTCAGTTAAGAACAAATTCTTATTTTCAATGACGGCCTAGGAACAGTGGGTTAACTGCCTGTTCAGGGGCAGAACGACAGATTTGTACCTTGTCAGCTTGGGGGTTTGAACTTGCAACCTTCCGGTTACAAGTCCAATGCTCTAACCACTAGGATACCCTGCCGCCCCTGAGGTAAACTGTATCGTATTCAGTACTCTCGTGAATAAAGGCTGATATTTGACTTTAAGACCGGGCTCTGTCCATTTCTATAAAATAAGGGTCTTACAAATTCTTATGAATTGACAGAGTGTTTCATTTTAATTGGGTATTAGAACAGAGGAATTCAATTCCTGTAACAGCGAGAGAGAGCGAGATGTGGGGGGGGCGAGAGAGAGCGAGATGTGGGGGGGTGAGAGAGAGCGAGATGTGGGGGGGGCGAGAGAGGAAGAGAAGAGAAGAGAGAGAGAGGGAGAGAGGAGAGAGGGGGAGAGAGAGAAGAAAGCTTGTGTTCTGACCTGCCAGATTCGAGTGAGTCCATGCTCCAGTTTCTTCTTTACATAGCTGTGGTCAACAACCGCCTCCTCAGTGTCTGCAGCACCCGCTTCATCTGGGGACAAAAATCACACATTGATTCATAAATACATCACACTGAAGTACCAGGCCTTATTCTATCATCTGCTGTTGTTTTGTTAGTAGGTGCTCATGATGTCAGTTGCTCATTCAGATGTATCTAGAACTGACTTTGGAACAGATTGGACTGAATTAACAGATTGGGGCAAATGTTGACTGTTTCACCCCCATCTTAATAGTACAAGCAATACCTTTGCTTTTCAACCTTTCGTTTTGTTAGAGTAGCATTACTATTGTGGATCCTATCAATATAATTGTCTGAATAATTACCAATCCTCCATATATTTAAACAAATATTATTTATTCTAATTGCCATATTTTTCAACTGCAATGTAATGTTTCACAAAAGTTCTGAACATTTCTATTCTCATAGCTTCTACAGATTGTAAAATTTTTTTTTTTTACTAAGAGTCTTATTATAATATTAATCAATTGACTATGACGTTTCAAAATCGCGCACCAAATCAAATAAAATGTATTGGTCACATACACATGGTTAGCAGATGTTAATGCGAGTGTAGTAAAATTCTTGTGCTTCTAGTTCCGACCATGAAGTAATATCTAACAAGTAATCAAACAATTTCACAACTGCCTTATACATACACAAGTGTAAAGGAATGAATAAGAATATGAGCGATGGCCGTGTGGCATAGGCAAGATGCAGTAGATGGTATAGAGCACAGTATAAACATATGAGAAGAGTAGTGTATGTAAACATTATATTATTATATAAAGTGGCATAGTTTAGTGACTAGTGATATATTTATTACATCCCATTTTTAATTATTAAAGTGGCTAGAGATTGAGTCAGTATGTTTGTAGCAGCCACTCAATGTTAGTGATGGCTGATTAACAGTCTGATGGCCTTGAGATGGAAGCTGTTTTTCAGTCTCTCGATCCCAGCTTTGATGCACCTGTACTGACTTCGCCTTCTGGATGATAGCGGGGTGAACAGGCAGTGGTTCGGGTGGTTGTTGTCCTTTATGATCTTTTTGGCCTTCCTGTGACATCGGGTGGTGTCGGTGTCCTGGAGAGCAGGTAGTTTACCCCCGGTGATGCGTTGTGCAGACCTCACTACCCTCTGGAGAGCCTTACGGTTGTGGGCGGAGCAGTTGCCGTACCAGGCGGTGATACAGCCCGACAGGATGCTCTCGATTGTGCATCTGTAAAAGTTTGTGAGTGATTTTGGTGACAAACCAAATTTCTTCAGCCTCCTGAGGTTGAAGAGGCGCTGTTGGGCCTTCTTCACCACACTGTATGTGTGGGTGGACCATTTCAGTTTGTCTGTGATGTGTACGCCGAGGAACTTAAAACTTTTCACCTTCTCCACTACTGTCCCATCGATGTGGATAGGGGGCTGCTCCCTCTGCTGTTTGCTGAAGTCCACAATCATCTCCTTAGTTTTGTTGACGTTGAGTGTGAGGTTATTTTCCTGACACCACACTCCGAGGGCCCTCACCTCCTCCCTGTAGGCCGTCTCGTCGTTGTTGGTAATCAAGCCCACCACTGTAGTTGCGTCTGCAAACTTGATGATTCAGTTGGAGGCGTGCATGGCCACGCAGTCATGGGTGAACAGGGAGTATGAGAATGCTCTGGGGCTGAGAATGCACGCTTGTGGGGCCCCAGTGTTTAGAATCAGCGGGGTGGAGATGCCGTTTCCTACCCTCACCACCTGGGGACAGACAGTCACCACCTGGGGACAGACCGTCACCACCTGGGGACAGACCGTCACCACCTGGGGACAGACCGTCACCACCTGGGGACAGACAGTCACCACCTGGGGACAGACCGTTTCCTACCCTCACCACCTGGGCCTGCAGCCTTGCGAGGGTTAACACGTTTAAATGCTTTACTCACGTTGGCTGCGGTGAAGGAGAGCCCGCAGGTTTTGGTAGCGGGCTGTGTCGTTGGCACTGTATTGTCCTCAAACCAAGCAAAAAAGTTGTTTAGTTTGTCTGGGAGCAGGACATCGTGGTCCGCGACGGGGCTGGGTTTCTTTTTGTAGTCCGTGATTGACCCTGCCACATACCTCTCGTCTCTGAGCCGTTGAATTGTGACTCTGTCTCTATACTGACGCTTAGCTTGTTTGAATAGCTACACTGTTTGTATTCGGTCATATTTCCGGTCGCCTTGCCCTGATTAAAAGCAGTGGTTCGCGCTTTCAGTTTTGCACGAATGCTGCCATCAATCCATGGTTTCTGGTTGGGGATATTTTTAATAGTTGCTGTGGGTAAAACATCACCGATGCACTTGCTAATAAACTCGCTCACCAAATCAGCGTATTCATCAATGTTATTTTCCAACGCTACATATCCCAGTCTACGTGATCGAAGCAATCTTGAAGCGTGGAATCAAATTGGTGGGACCAGCGTTGAACAGACCTGAGCATGGGCATTTCCTGTTTTAGTTTCTGTCTATAGGCTGGGAGCAACAAAATGGAGTCGTGGTCATATTTTCCGAAAGGAGGGCGGGGCAGGGCTTTGTATGCATCACGGAAGTCAGAGTAACAATGGTCCAGGATTTTTTCCGCCCGGGTAGCGCATTTCATATGCTGATAAAGTTTAGGGAGTCTTGTTTTCAGATTAGCCTTGTTAAAATCCCCAGCTACAATGAATGCAGCCTCAGGATGTGGTTTCTAGTTTACATAGAGCCCAATGAAGTCCATTCAGGGCCATCGATGTGTCTGCTTGGGGGGGGGGGGTGGGTTCCTGTATGTTGTCATGATCAAACCAGGTCTTGTTAATCATAAGGCATACCAGTCCACCCTTCTTCTTACCAGAGAGATGTTTGTTTCTGTCTGCGAGATGCGTGAAGAGACCAGGTGGCTGTACCGACTCCGATAGCGTGTCTCGAGTGAGCCACGTTTCCATGAAACAAAGAACGTTACAATCTCTGATGTGTCTCTCTGGAAGGCTTGCTTGGATTTAGTCTACCTTGTCAAGAGACTGGACGTTGGTGAGTAGTAAACTCGGGAGTGGTGCGATGTGCCGGTCTATGGAGCCTGACCAGAAGACCACTTCTTCTGCGGCCGTTGTTTTGTGTCTCCGACTGGGATCCGATCCATTGTCCTGGGTGGTGGACCAAACAGAGGATCCGCTTCGGGAAAGTCGTATTCCTGGTCATAATGTTGGTAAGTTGACGTTGCTCTTATATCCAATAGTTCCTCCCGGCTGTTTGTAATAAAACTTAAGATTTCCTGGGGTAACACCAGTGCTATTGGCAGAGTTAACTCCAGGTAAATGTTGCAATTCTTCATACAATCCTGAACCTGTGACCAAAAACAAGCTACATATGGGCAGTACCAAACAAAACAAGTGATCTAATGATTCTGTCTCTTCGCAGCAAAATCCGCAAAGCTGGAATGGTTGTATATACAGTGGGGCAAAAAAATATTTAGTCAGCCACCAATTGTGCAAGTTCTCCCACTTAAAAAGACGAGAGGCCTGTAATTTTCATCATAGGTACACTTCAACTATGACAGACAAAATGAGAAAAACAATTCCAGAAAATCACATTGTAGGATTTTTTTGCAAATACAATACCAGTCAAAAGTTTGGACAAACCCCCTTTTTGGAGGTTTTCTTCATTTTTACTATTTGACATTGTAGAATAATAGTGAAGACATCAAAAATATGAAATAACACATATGGATCCATGTAGTAAGCAAAAAAGTGTTAAACAACTCTAAATCTATTTTAGATTCTTCAAAGTAGCCACCCTTTGCCTTGATGACAGCTTTGCACACTCTTGGCATTCTCTCAACCAGCTTCACCTGGAATGCTTTTCCAACAGTCTTGAAGGAGTTCCCACATATGCTGAGCAATTGTTGGCTGCTTTTCCTTCACTCTGCGGCCCAACTCAACCCAAACCATCTCAATTGGGTTGATTGTGGAGGCCAGGTTATCTGATGAAGCACTCCATCAAATATCAAATAGCCCTTACACAGGCTGGAGGGGTGTTTTGGGTCACTGTCCTGTTGAAAAACAAATGATTGTCCCACTATGCGCAAACAAGATGGGATGGCGTATCGCTATACAATGCTCTGGTAGCCATACTGGCTAAATGTGCCTTGAACTCTACATAAAGCACAGACAGTGTCACCAGCAAAGCATCCCGACACCACCACCTCCATGCTTCATGGTGGGAACCATACATGTGAAGGTCATCCGTTCACCGACTCTGCGTCTCACAAAGGCACGGCGGTTGGAACCAAAAATCAAACATTTGAACTCATCAGACCAAACGGACAGATTTCCACCGGTCTAATGTCCATTGCTCGTGTTTCTTGACCCAAGCAAGTCTCTTATTATTATTGGTGTCCTTTAGTAGTGGTTTCTTTGCAGCAATTCGACCATGAAGGCCTGATTCACGCAGTCTCCTTTGAACAGTTGATGTTGAGATGTGTCTGCTACTTGAACTCTGAGAAGCATTTATTTGGGCTGCAATTTCTGAGGCTGGTAACAATAATGAACTTATCCTCTGCAGTAGAGGTAACTCTGGGTCTTCCTTTCTGTGGCAGTCCTCATGAGAGCCAGTTTCATCATTTTGCTTGATGGTTTTGCGACTGCACTATTAAGAAACATTCAAAGTTTTTTTACATTTTCCGGATTGACTGACCTTCATGTTTATCTTTGCTTATTTGAGCTGTTTACCAAATAGGGCTATCCTCTGTATATCAACCCCTACCTTGGGGTGGCAGGTAGCCTAGTGGTTAGAGTGTTGGGCCAGTAATCATAAAGTAGCTAAATCGAATCCCCGAGCTGACAAGGTAAAAATCTGTCATTCTGTCCCTGAACAAGGCAGTTAACCCACTGTTCCTAGGCCGTCATTGTAAATTTAAAAAAATGTTCCTAACTGACTTGTCTAGTTAAATAAAGGTTCAATTTTTTAAAAAATCAAATTGCCACAACAACTGATTAGCTCAAACACATTCAGAAGCAAAGAAATTCCACAACTTAACTTTTAACAAGGCACAGCTTTAAATTGAAATGCATTCCAGGTGACTACCTCATGAAGCTGGTTGAGATAATGCCAATATTTTTTCCCACAAACACCTTTACTGAACTCTGATCCTTACACAGGTGCACCTTGTGCTGGGGAAATTAAAGGCCACTCTAAAATGTGCAGTTGTGTCACACAACTCAGTTCCACAAAGGTCTCAAGTGGAGAGAGCATGCAATTGGCATACAGACTGCAGGAATGTCCAACTGAGCTGTTGCCAGAGAACTGAATGTTAATTTCTGTACCATAAACGGCCTCCAACGTCGTTCTAGAGAATTTGTCAGTACATCCAACCGGCTTCAAAACCGCAGACCACATGTAACCACGCCAGCCCAGGAACTCCACATCCAGCTGCTTCACCTATGGGATGGTCTGAGACCAGCCACCCGGACACCAGATGAAACTGAGGAGTATTGGATCTGATTTTAATAGCTAACATTTCAATGGTCATAATAAATAGATATCCTGATAGTGGAAAACCTTGTATTACTCCTCGACAGTATAATACTTTGAGAAGTAGACATTATTTACTATTTTACACCTGGGGTTACTGAGTAACATCTCCCATCCCCATCCTCGTAGCAGTAACTGTGTCATCTTTCCTTCTCCACCCCATTATACTAACCGTAATTTACAACGCCAATAGTAATGTTGGCAGCCGTCCACATTAGCCATCATGCTACTGATGAGCCCCATTTCCATACCCTCCTCATTTGGCTTAGTGTTTCCTCTGTAGATGATGTGATGACAGGAACAGAACAGCGGGAAAGAGACATACGTTACAGCCATTGTCATGTAATTCAGACAGACACTAAAGAGGTCACAGCACCTTCTCTGCCAGCCAGCCAGCCTCGCCAGGCATCACATCAGAGAGAGAAGAAGAGCAGGAGAGAGGAGGAATACTGGCTTAGACCTGAAGACTCCCTGTATATGAGCTTAGGGGAATGTTGCCTACCCTCTGCAGTCAATAACAAATAGCTGTAATTTATACGATTGAGAAGATACCATTGAAGTAATACAATTCTTCTCAGTGACACCCGGGCGAAGTTCTCTCCATTTCATCATTCCCTCCATATGAAAATGACAGAGCCCAACAGTTCTGAGACAAGAAGCAACACATTGAGGAAACTCTGGATGAGAGAGCAGAGATCAGTCTCAGGACTATCCCTCACACAGACGGAAAAGCAACACATTACTCTATTTTACAACGTGTTGATGGCGACCCCCTGTTTGCATCCAAACAGTCCCAGGCTGTCGTCAGTCAACCCTGTATCAAATCAAATTTTATTTGACACATGCACCGAATACAACAGGTACAGTGAATACAACCTTACAGTGAATTGCTTACTTACAAGCCTTTAACTAAGCCCTTAACCAACAATTATCAAGGAACCTACCAGGTACAACCCTAAATCTGTAATCATGGGCACCCTCTTAGATATCATCCTGACCAACTTGCCCTCTAAATACAGCTCTGCTGTCTTCAACCAGGATCTCAGCGATCACAGCCTCATTGCCTGCGTGCGTAATGGGTCCGCGGTCAAACGACCACCCCTCATCACAGTCAAACGCTCCCTAAAACACTTCAGTGAGCAGGCCTTTCTAATCGACTGGGTATCCTGGAAGGATATTGACCTCATCCCGTCAGTAGAGGATGCCTGGTTGCTCTTCAAAAGTACTTTCCTTTCAATCTTAAATAAGCATGCCATTATTCAAAAAAATGTAGAACTAAGTACAGATATAGCCCTTGGTTCACCCAAGACTTGACTGCCCTTGACCAGCACAAAAACATCCTGTGGCGTTCTGCATTAGCATCGAATAGCACACGCAATATGCAACTTTTCAGGGAAGTCAGGAACCAATATACTCAATCAGTTAGGAAAGCTAAGGCTTTTTCAAACAGACATTTTCTTCCTGTGGGAACTAATTCCAAAATGTTCTGGTACACTAGAGTCCCAGAGAATAAGAGCACCTCCTCCCAGCTGCCCACTGTACTGAGGATAGGAAACACTGTCACCACCGATAAATCTACGATAACCGATCATTTCAATAAGCATTTTCTACGGCTGGCCATGCTTTCCACCTGGCTACCCCAACCCCTGCCAACATCTCCGTACCCTCTGTATCAACTTGCCCCGCCCCCGCTTCTCCATAACCCAAATCCAGACAGCTGATGTTCTGAAAGAACTGCAAAATCTGGATCCCTACAAATCAGCTGGGCTAGAAAATCTGGTCCCTCTCTAAAATGATCCGCCGAAATTGTTGCAACCCCTATTACTAGCCTATTCAACCTCTACAGATGTCTGAATGTCTAATATGATGTGTATTGATGTCTGCGTGTCTAACATGATGTGTATTGATGTCTGCGTGTCTAACATGATGTGTATTGATGTCTGTATGTTTAACATGGTGTGTATTGATGTCTGCGTGTCTAACATGGTGTGTATTGATGTCTGCGTGTCTAATATGATGTGTATTGATGTCTGCGTGTCTAACATGATGTGTATTGATGTCTGCGTGTCTAATATGATGTGTATTGATGTCTGCGTGTCTAACATGATGTGTATTGATGTCTGCGTGTCTAATATGAATTGATGTGTCTAACATGTGTATTGATGTCTGCGTGTCTAATATGATGTGTATTGATGTCTGCGTGTCTAATATGGTGTGTATTGATGTCTGCGTGTCTAATATGGTGTGTATTGATGTCTGCGTGTCTAATATGATGTGTATTGATGTCTGCGTGTCTAATATGATGTGTATTGATGTCTGCGTGTCTAACATGATGTGTATTGATGTCTGCGTGTCTAACATGGTGTGTATTGATGTCTGCATGTCTAACATGGTGTGTATTGATGTCTGATTTTTGAGGCTACGTTTTCCATGATCGCCTTATATGGCTGTGAATGCGACAGGAATCAACGGACACTTTATCTTGTTTCCCCAAGGTCTCTGCAGCATTGTGACGTATTTGTAGGCATATCATTGGAAGATTGACCATAAGAGACTACAATTGCCAAGTGTCCCGCTTGGTGTCTGCGTGGCATTTGGTGCGCAAAAGTCAGCTCCCAGTGTTTTTCCATTCGAATCAGACAACAAAGCAGGCTTCAAGGACGGTGCTTTCAATGGAGAGATATATGAGAAACCACCTTCAGGATTGATTCAAACAACGTTTTCCATGTTTCAGTCGATATTATGGAGTTAATTCGGAAAAAAGTTTGACGTGTAGGTGACTGAATTTTCGGTTAGTTTCGGTAGCCAAATGCATAGTAACAAAAGGGAACGATGTGTCCTACACAAGAATCTTTCAGGAAAAACTGGACATCTGCTATGTAAATGAGTCTCCTCATTGAAACATCTGAAGTTCTTCAAAGGTAAATTATTTTATTTGATTCCTTGGCTGGTTTTTGTGAATATGTTGCGTGCTAAATGCTAACGCTAAATGCTAAGCTAGCTATCACCACTCTTACACAAATTATTGATTTTCTCTGGTTCTAAAGCATATTTTGAAAATCTGAGATGACAGGATTGTTAAGAAAAGGATAAGCTTGAAAGCAGGCATATTTATTTAATTTCATTTGCGATTTTTAGAAATCGCTAACGTTGCGTTATGGTAATGAGCTTGAGGCTGTAGTTACGCTCCCGCATACGGGTTTGGGCGGACTATGAGGTTAATATGGTGTGTATTGATGTGAGTGCATATTAAGCAGTGAAGGATGAAGGTAACCGGTTGTAGAAATCACTGGCTGGCTACAGTACATCTCAAGGGGAACCATAAAACATGGGGTATTTGGAGAATAAACATTGAATTCCACTGAAAGAAAGCGGTTGAGCTTGAGGTGACCTTCAAACTTCGTTGGAGGGGCCTGAGAGAGGTCATTCCTAAACCCTACAGCTCTGAAGGGCAATTTCGTCACAGAACCGCCGCAGTGGAAAAGCGCACCCAGACACACACACCATAACAGACACAGACATCAATACACACCATATCAGACACGGACATCAAATCAGACACCGCAAGCCGGGACAAACGAAGGAGAAAAAGACCTTGCCGGCATGAAGTTAATATCAACCTGAGCCTAGGTAACTCTGAAGTGGCTAAACTACACTTGTCTTTCTTTGTACCAGCCACATAAGATGTGAACGCTCAACCACTACCATCCTCTGAGAGCACTTGCATTAACCTCAATCAAAAAGAGAAGAAAAACTCAAGATGTGACCTAGATGATGACCAGTGGTGGTTTGTGCCATTTAAGATGAGGGAGGATGATTATTTTGATTCAGCGTGGCCTTATATTTCTATGACAGCATATTTGATGACTGTCATTCATATTCCATTCACCCAGCTCAATGTAACATCAATAGGCTTAGGCTACTGCATGAAACTGTACAAATCATGAGGTGCATGAGGTTGCTGCCTATTTCTCAGGCCCAGAATCTAGAATATGCATATAATTGTCAGATTAGGATAGAAAACACTCTAAATTATCCAAAACTGTCAAAAATATTGTCTGTGAGTATAACAGAACTGATATTGCAGGCGAAAACCTGGGGAAAATCCAACCCGGAAGTGCTGTTTTTCCTGAAAGCTCTCTGATCCATTGCCTGCCTTCGCTCCAATTCAAGGGATATCAACCAGATTCCTTTTCCTATGGCTTCCCCATGGTGTGAACAGTCTTTAGACATAGTTTCAGGCTTTTATTTTGAAAAATGAGCGAGATCGATCACATCGCGTCAGTGGATGGCTGGGTGCCAGCAGAGTTTTGAATGCGCAACAGCTTGGAGCAGACATTTCTCTCTCTCTCCTATTGAAGAAGCTACAGTCCCGGTTGAAATATTATCGATTATTTATTGTAAAAACAACCTGAGGATTGATTATAAAAAACATGTGACATGTTTCTACGAACTTTACGGATTCTATTTGGAATTTTTGTCTGCAATGTCGTGACCCCTCGAGCCTGTGGATTTCTGAACATGACGCGTCAACCAAATGGAGGTATTTTGGATATAAAATAAAATAATCTTTATGGAACAAAAGGAACATTTATTGTGTAACTGGGAGTCTTGTGAGTGCAAACATCCGAAGATCATCAAAGGTAAGCGATTGAATTGCTTTTCTGACTTTCGTGACCAATCTACTTGGCTGCTAGCTGTTTGTAATATTTTGTCTACTGAGAGAGATGTCCTTACATAAACGCTTGGTATGCTTTCGCCGAAAAGCTTTATTGACATCTGACACGCCAGGTGGATTAACAACAGGCTAAGCTGCGTTTTGCTATATTGCACTTGTGATTTCATGAAAATTAAATATTTTTTCGTAATTTAATTTGGATTTGGCGCTCTGCAATTCAGCGGATGTCCCGCTAAAGGGATGGGTGCATCAAGAAGCTAGCTAACATACCATAGCATCCCTCTCTGTTTGAGCTGGGTGTTGAGTAGGAAAAACTCTGGCTGCATTTTCTATCTAAGTGAATGTTTAAAAAAAAATATATATATATATAGCTCTCACCGAATATAGCTCTCGCTCTTCCTTCTCCTTCATTTTGGAAGAATTTAATTTGTTCAAAACTTTTCAACTATTGGCTTTCTCTCTTTGAATCAACTACTCACCACATTTCATGCACTGCAGTGCTAGCTAGCTGTAGCTTTCGGTATGATATTCATTCTCTGATCTTTTGATTGGGTGGACAACATGTCAGTTCATGCTGCAATAGCTCTGACAGAGCTCTGACAGGTTGGAGGACATCCTCCGGAAGTTGTCATAATTACTGTGTACATCTATGGAAGCAGGTAACAACCATGAGCCTCCTAGGTTTTGTATTGAAGTCAATGTACCCAGAGGAGGACAGAAACTAGATGAGACGGCTGTTGAGGCTACTGTAGACCATTGCAAAACAAGTGTGTTTAAATAAATTATTTGGTGACGAATATGTTTAGTATAGTTTCATCTAAAAATTGTACCTTTATTAATGTTACATTTAATTTACTGAAGAGGACGGTCCTCCCTTTCCTCCTCTGTGGAGCCTCCACTGATGAAGACAGCAGTTGAAACTATACTAAACATATAGGCTCGGTCTTTTGGAGTGACATCCCTACCAATTGAAACCTCTAGTTATAGAAAGTGGTAAATATTCAGGGATGTTACAGTTACGGAATATAATCCAGGGATTATGATAGAGAACAATATGACATCACAGAAAAAATAAACAAGCTACTGGAGACCTCAGGTACTATAAACGGGTGCCCATTCGTGACTAGTTTCACCTTGTGAGGGCTTTTGGCTCCACTTGACATTTTCCCACAAAACATTGCTATTTTTATCCATTTTTGTGCAGACTGGAGCTTCATCCAGAGAACTTGGACTACTAGTCTTTTGACATGAACTGCTGTCAGAGTGTGGACAGAAGATGACATCTGCACTGACCCATTCCAACTGGGAAGTTTAAAAAAGGGAGACTTCATTTGAAAATAATTCATTTGAAACTCTCCTTTTAATCCCCTTGATATATTATATCAATAGTAATACTTTAATTATTTCAATCAAATACACAATATTAACTATATTGTAGACCTGTTTAATACGATATACGCTATGCATTTAACTCATATTTTGCAGTCACAACACTGAAGAGTGAGAGGCCTCCAATTTTCTAGGTGAACTGGATGTTTATATCAAACCTACTCTCCACATATCCTATTGACTGATTGTTAATGGAAAAATGTGCAGCATCAACACTGCAGGCATACTGACAGAAGTTCTGGAAGTGTCAAACTCAGAGGTGACAGTGAGTCAGACAGCCAAATGACACAAAAGACTATACAGATACTATCTCCCAAGATGTAGTTAACATTTTACACCCACATTCCACCCACCCACCCGTTCAGGTCAACCAAAATGGTGTCCAAAGCTCTGACAAAAGTAGAGGAGCATGGAGAAAGTAATTAGAACAGAGCCTAACAGAGCAGAAAATAACAGAAGCAGAGATAAGCAGAAAAGAGAACAGAGCAGAACAGAGCCAGACAGACACAGGAAAGTTTCTTTGGACAGTGTTCATAATTCAGATGAGATGTTCGAGCTGTTCTTTAGATTTTACAGATATACTAATGACCATATTTATCTCAAATCAAAATGTATTGGTCACATACGAGTGTTTAGCAAATGTTATTAATTTCACAACAATACACACAAATCTAAGTAAAGGAATGGAATTAAGAATATATAAATATTTGGACGAGCAATGTCAGAGAGGCATAGACTAAGATACAGTAAAATAGAATACAGTATATACATATGAGATGAGTAGTGCAAAATATGTAAACATTAAAGTCTATGTATATAGGGCAGCAGCCTCATGAGCTAGTGATGGCTGTTTAACAGTCTGATGGCCTTGAGATAGAAGCTGTTTTTCAGTCTCTTGGTCCCTGCTTAGACGCACCTGTGCTGACCTCGCCTTCTGGATGATAGCGGTGTGAACAGGCAGTGGCTTGGGTGGTTGTTGTCCTGGAGGGCAGGTAGTTTGCCCCAGGTGATGCGTTGGACAGACCGCACCATCCCTGGAGAGCCCTCTCAATTAGAATACTAACATTTGGGGGGTACTTATGTTTGTCCTAATTCAGACATGTACAAGTGTGTGAATTAGAAACGTGTTTCGGCATATCCCAACTCCCGAGACACACATGGAGGGTGTGATTTGTCACAGCTCTGATGAGAGTGAATTTTGCTATTGTTATTATCATAATGCATTTCCAGCACTGGGTGATGAAAGTAGGCAATTCTCTAACTGATCATGAATACAGATAGACACAATCAGTGTAAAGAGCATGTGATGTCAGACATATGACAGCTCATCTTAGCTACTCATTTTAAATAATGCATTTCCTGCTTTGTAAGGTGAATCTCATAATTTGTCACATCTTGGTTTGCCTATTTGGAATTGTCACTTTGAATGGCCCGACAGTGTTCTAAATCTATTACACCCCCGACAACTGCATGTTAGTTGCTAGGGATATACAATATGGGGCCTCCTGAGTGGCGCGGCAGTCTAAGGCACCACTAACTCGAGTCACACTGCATTATTTCTCCCTCATGCAACAATTCATGTTGTTAATCCAACGACCAGATAAAGTTAACTTAATATTCCTCAATATAAAAAAAAAAGATAAGCTTGAGTTATTATTAGCGGCTTATCGGAACACTTTGCTATAGTCATTCATTGCAGCTCCAGTGCATTTCATGGCTTATAAAAGTGTTTACCAAAGTGTTGACAGTGCTGAATAACAACTTAAACATGAACTTACACATAAAAACAGCATCTCTTTGTTGTATTCATTGAGTCCCTCTAGTAATGGTTTTACAAGTTCCTGTGATGTAAAACACCTGGCAGGCTAATAATGACCTGTCGGTGCATCCTAACCATGTCACAGAGAGGTGAACAAATTGCACTGTTATTTCTCCTGACTGGGCCAAGAACGACTGCATGAGTCACTGCCTGAGAGAAAGAATGGAAGAAAAGAAAGAATAGGAAATCCCAGGCCCACTCTGACATCACAGAGGAAATATAGGAAAGTGTTATTTAACAAAGGAGTAAGAAGGGAGATTAGCTGTAATCTAACAATTCCACAACAACTACCTAATACACACAAATCTAAGTAAAGGAATAAGAATATATACATATAAATGGATGGATGAGCAATGACAGCGCAGCATAGGCAAGATGCAATATATGGTATAAAATACAGTATATACATATGAGATGAGTTATGCAAGATATGGAAACATTATTAAAGTGACCAGCGATCCATTTAATAAAAGAGATTCAATTAAAGCGATGTAATGTAGTGTGCATCTCCTCTCTCAGCCAGGCAGAAATAGTGCACATTACGCATAAAAGGTTCTAGGCCTTGCTATGTACCACCCAGGTCAACTGAATATCCCTGGAAAGCTTATCTCATTGGTTACAAGACTGCCATAGTAGCCAATCCCATCTGTAATGGATGCCTAGAGCGCGTAACCAGGCAACGTCATATTTTCCAACATTCAATGTTGCCATTAGGTCATACATCATCAGATATCTAGCCTTTTGCCAGTGTTATGTTCCATCCAACCTAAGTGTTAAGTTGACACCCCTCATGTTGCTATAGCTCAAACACTGACCAAATCAAACCTTACCTCGTAAGATGTTTGCTGTTTGGTGAAAACGTTATGTAAAATAAACATTTAGACTCTCGGGGCTGGTGATTAATAACGGTAGGTCACATACAGACAAATAAGACATCCTTATGATCTGAGTTCTGGCTTTCGGTGTCTATCAATGTATTCCATGTTTATATTGTTTATGCTTCACAATGCTAACCCGGAATGTAGGAAGCATCCATCTTGAAATGAGGTCATGCTCCGCCTGCCCTTATAGGTTCGTATACCCATATGGTAGTAAATCGCACCAAAGATTTTAAGGCACCAATCAACAGCCAAGATAGTAAGCTTGGGTCCCCAATTTACATTACATTTAAGTGGGGAAAATGGAAGGAAAGAAAGAATAGGAAAGCCCAGGCCCACTGTGACATCACAGAGGAAATAGACGAGGAAAGTGTTCTTTAACAAAGGAGAGAGAAGGCAGATTAGCTCATCTGACTGTCTTGGAGAGGAGATTAGAGGGGAGGGGAGGAGAGGTCAGTCTGCTAAAGAAAGAGGGAGCTGAACACGGACTGTTAATGCTACTAATGGGAACAAGGGAGGGAGGAAAGAGGAGCCTGAGGAGGAGGATGATATAAAAGGACAAAGACTTAAATGGTGCAATAGAGTATTTCTAGGTTACTTTGTATCAAGACTGGGTCTCAGTTTAACACCAGCAAAATGTGAATTGAACTAGTAATTGAACTCATTCTAATGTTCTTCCGAAAATACCAGAAAGCAGTTTAGCTTGAACAAGGCAAGCCACAGACAGGAAATAATCTGCGGAGTGAGGTGTGATGAAACATCACTGTGTTAACAGATATCCTTCCTCTGACGACGAAAAGGAAGGATGCCAGAAAACAGCCGGCCAACACCTCAAAACCTACATCACATAGCTCCAAGACGAAGTTTCTCAAAGCAATAGAAAGAGACAAGATTTTGACAAGGAGCCTTGAGAAACTCGGACGGTCTCCATTCAAATCCTAGCCGGCCAAACAGTTATCTAAACACCAATGTGAACGTAACAAATTTACGTAATTTCCTCTTTTGACCTGGCAATCGCATTCTGCACCATCTTTGCGAGTGAAGATGATGTTGGAGTGTGAAAACACAAATCCAAGCTGGTCACAGGCCAGGGAAAGCAATTTACCTGCTGACAGGCCTGGCAAATGAAGGAGAGAGAAGCTGCCTTAACAAAGATGGAGGTAAGTAGCAGAGGCAATGGAAGGCAATGGGAGGAGTAATTGTCCATTTCCGCACAGGGATTGCAGCGTTATTCAATGTCCCAGACACACATAATTAGCCAAGTAACAATGTACAGTTGAAGTCGGAAGTTTACATACACTTAGGTTGGAGTCATTAAAACTTGTTTTTCAACCACTCCTCGCTATAGAAGCTTCTGATGGGCTAATTGACATCTTTTGAGTCAATTGGAGGTGTACCTGTGGATGTATTTCAAAGCCTACCTTCAAACTCAGTGCCTCTATGCTTGACATCATGTGAAAATCAAAAGAACTCAGCCAAGACCTTAGAAAAAAAATTGTAGACCTCCACAAGTCTGGTTCATCCTTGGGAGCAATTTCAAAATGCCTGAAGGTACCACGTTCATCTGTACAAACAATAGTATGCAAGTCTAAACACCATGGGACCACGCAGCTGTCATACCTCTCAGGAAGGAGACGCATTCTTTGCGGAAAGTGCAAATCAATCCCAGAACAACAACAAAGGACCTTGTGAAGATGCTGGAAGAAACAGGTACAAAAGTATCTATATCCACAGTAAAACGTGTCCTATATTGACATGACCTGAAAGGCCGCTCAGCACGGAAGCCGCCATAAAAAAGCCAGACTACGTTTTGCAACTGCAAATGGGGACAAAGATGGTACCTTTTGGAGATATGTCTGATGAAACAAAAATAGAACTGTTTGGCCATAATTACAATCGTTACGTTTGGAGGAAAAAGGGGGAGGCTTGCATGCTGAAGAACACCATCCCAACCGTGAAGCACGGGGGTGGCAGCATCATGTTGTGGGGTTGCTTTGCAGCAGGAGGGACTGGTGCACTTCACAAAATAGATGGCATAATGAGGCAGGAAAATGATGTGGATATATTGAAGCAACATCTCAAGACATCAGTCAGGAAGTTAAAGCTTGGTCCCAAATGGGTCTTCCAAATGGACAATGACCCCAAGCATACTTCCAAAGTTGTGGCAAAATGGCTTAAGGACAACAAAGTCCTCTGGGAATGTGAGGAAAGTAAGAAAATGCTGAAATAAATCACTCTCTACTATTATTCTGACATTTCACATTCATAAAATAAAGTTGTGATCCTAACTGACCTAAAACAGGGAATTTTTACTAGGATTAAATGTCAGGAATTGTGAAAAACTGTATTTGGCTAAGGTGTATGTAAACTTCCGACTTCAACTGTAGATGAAAATGCCTAAATGATCAGAAGGAACTGGTGTGGCTACATATGAATGATGTCATGTTAAGCTAACTATGGAGTGTCCATTTCTCTTGGACTGAATCAAGAAAGACAGTAGTCCAAGTTAGACTGTAGTATATCAATTTGGCACACCAAAGACCTTACACTAAATAACAGGAGATGTTAAGAGAAATGTCATGCTCCTATGAGATCATAAGTCAATCAAAACGATTGTGAAAAACTCAACTTGTTCACAAACATCAAATGAACGTTACTACTTCATTCATCTTGAGGCGAAGCTGTACACGTGGGAAGGCAAATGTCAAGGCCAACATCTTCCCCCCTCCGTCCTGGATTGGTTGTGTGTTTAATGTGGCAGTTCCAAAGCTAACAGTCAATACGAGGGGCTCCAGTCCATGCTGTGAGCTTGTAACCGATCCACCGACCACGGCCATTGATCCTCTCACCACCGAGGACCTGTCCCAGCTGATTGAACATCACAGTGGGTGAGCTACATGTATGGCTGATAATTCAATTTGGAAAGGTGGGAGGGAACCGTAGCCCGTATTCATTCCAGAAACAACTTCCCTTTATTGAGTGGTGACATTAATTACTGATACATCATGGTGACAGGTTCACTACGTCAGCTGTGGTGGCCCTCAGTAGGTGTTTCACTCTGCATCCCAAATAGCACCCTATTCCCTATATATTGCAGTACTTTGCTTTGACCAGGGTCCTGGTAGTACACACTATATAGGGGATAGGGTGCCATTTGGGATGCATCTGCAGTGTTGCAGCAGCCAGCCATGGACCGTTTCGTTATTTTTCCAATGACAGAGAGGAGCCTGGCGGTCATGCGGGGCACCGGGTAGAACGTGTGGGGTCCCAGGACACAACGCCAGTCTGACAAATGAAGATCAGCATGTAAATCTCTCCTTTTAAGGCTTTGGTATACGCACACACAAACAGAGATGCACACCCACCTATAAGCACACCGAACACACACACACGCTCTCTCTCGCTCACACTCACCAAGCACACAGACTAAAAATGCACACCCTTTACATCATATAAAAAGGTAACGCTTGTGCAGAGTGAGGTCACCTTCACTTAGAGGGCAGTACAGTAGATGAAAGCCAATCACACCCACTCTCGATGTGATGGCCCTGCCCCCCTTACAACTAAATGGAATATGTCCTTTCACCTCGCAGAACAGCGGGATATGTTCATCTTCGGTTTGGAAGCTGGAAGGGTACGTCTAATGGTACCATATTCCCAATATATTGCACTACTTTTGACCACATAGTGCACTATACAGGGAATAGCGTGTCATTTGTGACTGTCGTCAACGATTTAGGGGATAAGGGCATCACTGTGGTCCTACTCGTCATCGTCCATTTTGTTAATCAAGCTAATGTACTGAAGGGGGAAATTGAACCCCCTTCCCACTGAGAAAGAACAAATTCTGGATTTGATCCAAAGCTACTGTTTAGTCTTTGAAAAGTTAAACAAATACAATTCACCAAATGAAAACGACTCCAGTGAGCTACCTTGAAACCAACACTCCCCTGGAAGAGATTAACTCTACTCTACGTGAAACCTGAAACTTTATCGCTATGGAAACAGAGCCACCAGTTGTGTTCACTAAGCTTGGATACCTAAGGAATGTGACATTAGTGATGACACAAGCTGGAGTTGTCTTGTTAATCCCAACATAAACCCGTCTTGGACTGCCTCTGTGGTTTCAAACTTTGGCTTATAGTTACAGTTGAAGTCGGAAGTTTACATACACCTTAGTCAAATACATTTAAACTCAGCACTTCACAATTCCTGACATTTAATCATAGTAAAAATTCCCTGTCTTAGGTCAGATAGCATCACCACTTTATTTTAAGAATGTGAAATGTCAGAATAATAGTAGAGATAATTATTTATTTCAGCTTTTATTTCTTTCATCACATTCCCAGTGGGGCAGAAGTTTACATACACTCAATTAGTATTCAGTAGCATTGCCTTTAAATTGTGTAACTTGGGTCAAACGTCTCGGGTAGCCTTCCACAAGCTTCCCACAATAATTTGGGTGAATTTTGGCCCATTCCTCCTAACAGAGCTGGTGTAACTGAGTCAGGTTTGTAGGCCTCCTTGCTCGCACACGCTTTTTCAATTCCGCCAACACATTTTCTATAGGATTGAGGTCAGGGCTTTGTGATGGCCACTCCAATACCTTGACTTTGTTGTCCTTAAGCCATTTTGCCACAACTTTGGAAGTATGCTTGGGGTCATTGTCCATTTGAAGGACCCATTTGCGACCAAGCTTTAACTTCCTGACTGATGTCTTGAGATGTTGCTTCAATATATCCACATCATTTTCCTGCCTCATGATGCCATCTATTTTGTGAAGTGCACCATTCCCTCCTGCAGCAAAGCACCCCCACAACATGATGATGCCACCCCAATGCTATTTTTGTTTCATCAGACCAGAGGACATTTCTCCAAATAGTACGACCTTTGTCCACATGTGCGGTTGCAAACCGCAATCTAGCTTTTTTGGGGCGGTTTTGGAGCAGTGGCTTCTTCCTTGCTGAGCGGCCTTTCAGGTTATGTCGATATAGGACTCGTTTTACTGTGGATATAGATCATTTTGCACCTATTTCCTCCAAAATGGTGACAAGGTCCTTTGCTGTTGTTCTTGGATTAATTTGCACTTTTCGCACCAAAGTATGTTCATCCTTCCTGAGTGGTATGGCGGCTGCGTGGTCCCATGGTGTTTATACTTTCTTACTTTAGTTTGTACAGATGACCATTTGGAAATTGCTCCCAAGGTTGAACCAGACTTGTGGACCTCTACGATTTTTTTCTGAAGTCTTGGCTGATTTCTTTTGATTTTCCCATGATGTCAAGCAGAGGCACTGAGTTTGAAGGTAGGCCTTGAAATACATCCACAGGTACACCTCCAATTGACTCAAATTATGTCAATTAGCCTAACAGAAGCTTCTAAAACCATGACATTTTCTGTAATATTCCAAGCTATTTTAAGATAGTCAACTTCGTGTATGTTAACTTCTGACCCACTGGAATTGTGACACAGTGAATTATAAGTGAAATAATCTGTCTGTAAACAATTGTTGGAAAAATTACTTGCGTCATGCACAAAGTAGATGTCCTAACCGACTTGCCAAAACTATAGTTTGTTAACAAGAAATGTGTAGAGTGGTTGAAAAATGAGTTTTAAATGACTCCAACCTAAGTGTATACAAACTTCCGACTTCAACTGTATATAGAGTCAGGGCTGAAAGTAGATTTAATTTGTTTTTACATATAGAATCCCTATTAATTCAATACCATCTCTGTGAGCATGGTCATAAAGAATTGTCATTTAACTGCAAAAATGTTTGAACTTTTATTGCGGCATAAACACAACCAGTCATGATGTCTGATTGTCAAACAGGCTCCATTACGAGGCTACCCATTACGAGGCTACCCATTACGAGGCTACCCATTACGAGGCTACCCATTACGCGGCTACCCATTACGGGGCTACCCATTACGGGGCTACCCATTACGGGGCTACCCATTACGGGGCTACCCATTACGGGGCTACCCATTACGAGGCTACCCATTACGAGGCTACCCATTACGAGGCTACCCATTACGGGGCTACCCATTACGTGGCTACCCATTACGAGGCTACCCATTACGAGGCTAGCCATTACGAGGCTAGCCATTACGAGGCTAGCCATTACGAGGCTAGCCATTACGAGGCTACCCATGCACATTCATCCACAACATCCTACCAGCCTCCAAACAGTGGTGACAGTACTTTGGGCCCTTTATAGAATAGTACTGTTGCTCCAGCAGATCAACCAGTAGCTTAGCTACCTCATCATACCATCTCTAACTGCCTGTGAGAATTACTGTGGCCTGTTTTGGAGAGTGTTGCACTTGGTAACCTTGTTTAAATTGTGATGGGGGAAATAAGAGGTTCCCAGGAAAGCAGATCAACACTACATTTGATACAATCTGATTATCACGTAAGCAATGTGTCATCCCTCTTGGCTGTACTGAAACATCCTAAATACAAGAAATAAGTCCTGACAGAAGGATGGGGCACTGAGGGACATGAGGGTGTCTTCATGTAATTAAGAAAAAGGAATCAGTCATTAACTATTGAAGGACAATCAACAAACATCAATCAAAACGGTGCTTATACGGAAATGAACATGATCATGGAATGGAAATGAATACTCAGTGTTAAATATCAGTTTGTCTCCATCGCTTACCGTGTGGATTATTTTAAATGACTCAACTAATCATTAGAATGAATCATTAGATTATAATGTTTGGACTGGAAGTCTTTGGAGAAGACTCAGTGACTTAGCCAGCGACGTGCTTTCAGGCCTGGTCGGCTCAATGATATTCCACATGGACAGCCTGAGAGGGAGAGCCACTGAAGTAACACTAGAAAATAAATTCCACTTGACTATCAACACAGTGGTGATCTACCTCAATTAGCCATACTATCAAGCCAATGTGGGCTGTGCAAATGTGGGGCTGCGCATTCACAACCACTTCTGTTACATGGGCGGGGTAGACAACGGGGCAGTAGCTCACCTCTATTAAGTGCAAATGCAATACTTAGAAATCCATCAATCTCTGGGTTTAAGTCTGTGGGGCCTCAATGAAAGTCAACCCCCCCCCCCTTTGTTTTTGCTGAATCAGCTTAAATTGATTTAGGGGCAGCTGATTAAAAGAGCCAGGAGCATGGAGGGAACACTACTGCAGCCCTACCGCTGGTTTCTAAGAACTTCTAGAGGACGATGGGGAGTAAACGCCTGGAGAAATACAAGGTGAACTGACCTGAGGGCAGCTGAAGAAGGGTTTATTGCCATGCGGGATGTTCAAGGGGCTTTAGGTGTATTAAGCATAAGGGAATCAGGGCTATAAAAGTTAGAGCAGGTAGAGGGTGGTAAATAAGAGTTTTAATGGTCGCTTGCCTGAATGAAAGGGGACAGTGCTATGCTGCATTGAAGGGGAGAGAGTATTGATGGGGCATGCTTACAGTACCTGTAGCAGCCTCCTCCACTTCCGCTTTAGGTGTAGGGTATAGGAATCAGGGCTTAAGAAATAAGAGGTTACCTTGGAGGACCGATGATGAATAAGGGCTTTAGAGTGGTCACTTGCCTTTATTAAAGGGGAGGGGACAGTGCTTTGGGGTGCGGAATTAAAGGGAAGTGGTGTAAAGTACTTAAGTAAAAAATAGTACTACTTAAGTCGTTTTTGGAGGTATCTATACTTTATTATTTATACATTCCTAAAGAAAATAATGTACTTTTCATTCCATACATTTTCAGCTGCCTCTGACCTGTTGGACTCACTAAACAGAGAACATCCCTGGTCATCCCTACTGCCTCTGATCTGTTGGACTCACTAAACACATGCTTCATTTCTAAATTATGTGTTGGAGTGCCCCTTGCTATCTATAAAGAAATAAAGAAAATGGTGCCATCTGGTTTGCTTAAAATAAGGAATTTGAAATGATTTATACTTTTACTTTTGATACTTAAGTATAGTTGAGCAATTTCATTTACTTTTGATTCTTAAGTATATTTGAGCAATTTCATTTACTTTTGAGTCTTAAGTATATTTGAGCAATTTCATTTACTTTTGATTCTTAAGTATATTTAAGACCAAATACTTTCAGACTTTTACTCAAGTAGGATTTTACTAGGTGACTTTCACTTGAGTCATTTGCTATCAAGGCATCTTTACTCAAGTATGACAAGTGGGAACTTTTTCCACCACTGAGGCAGGACATATTGAGGGGACAGATATTGGTGTGACAGGCATACCTGTGGTGGGTGGGGGCTCCTCCTTGTCTTGCTCCTCATGCCACTGCATGGTCCGGTGGTAGCTGAGCATCACCTCCCACAATGCCTTGCACAGGTCGCTCAGGCAGGGGACGTAGCTGTCTTGAGTGATGTGCTGTGGACCAGACGGGAGAGACACACGTTTTTAAAAAGAGAGCGAGACAGCAAGATAGAGAGACAGAGAGCGAGACAGACAGAGAGCGAGACAGACAGAGAGCCAGACAGACAGAGAGCCAGACAGACAGAGAGCCAGACAGACAGAGAGCCAGACAGACAGAGAGCCAGACAGACAGAGAGCCAGACAGACAGAGAGCCGGACAGAGGGGGACAGACGGACAGACCGAGGGACAGAGAGGGACAGACAGACGCACAGAGGGACAGACAGGGGTACAGACAGAGAGCCAGACAGACAGACAGGACGGACAGAGGGGGACAGACGGACAGAGGGGGACAGACCGAGGGACAGACAGGGACAGAGAGGGACAGACAGACGCACAGAGGGACAGACAGGGGTACGGCTGATGCAAGCAAGACAGACGCTGATCTTCAAAAGGTCTTGCAGCCAGAGAGACAGAACAGTGTGTGTGCGTGACTGACCCACAGACACCGACAGTTCAGAAATGAGCCTGAAACCATTCCAACGACCACAATGTCTAACACCAATGAATTCCCTGTGGCTGACTGACAGAACGTAAACAAAAAGGACATTTCCATAAATGTATGTCTATTGCACACAGACCTTTATTAGGCCCTTCAAAACACTACCCACCTCTTGTGGGACATTTTCAGGCACAACGCAATGTAGTAATACTTTACACATTGGCCTATGTAAATGATGGAGGGATGAAGAGACTGCAGTTCTAATGACGCATATCAAAATATTGTCGATTATATACAGTACCAGTCAAGGGTTTTTCTTTATTTTTATTAATTTCTACATTGTAGAACAATAGTGAAGACATCAAAACTATGAAATAACACACATGGAATCATGTAGTAACCAAAAAAGTGATAAACTAAATCTATTTTATATTTGAGATTCTTCAAAGTAGCCACCCTTTGCCTTGATGACAGCTTTGCACACTCTTGGCATTCTCTCAACCAGCTTCATGAGGTAGTCACCTGGAATGTTAACAGGTGTGCCTTGTTAAAAGTACATTTGAGGAATTTCTTTCCTTCTTTATGCATTTGAGCCCCCAAAAATATATATATTTTTCAACTAGGCAAGTCAGTTAAGAATAAATTCTTATTTACAATGAAGGCCTAGGAACAGTGGGTAAACTACCTTGTTCAGGGGCAGAACAACAGATGTTTACCTTGTCAGCTCAGGGATTCGATCTAGCAACCTTTTGATTACTGGCCCAACACTCTAACCACTAACCTGCCTGCCACCCCGCCAATCAGTTGTGTTGTGACAAGGTAGGGGTGGTATACAGAAGATAGCCCTATTTGGTAAAAGACCAAGTCCATATTATTGCAAGAACAGTTCAAATAAGCAAAGAGAAACGACAGTCCATCATTACTTTAAGACATGAAGGTCAGTCAATCCAGAAAATGTCAAGAACTTTGAAAGTTTCTTCATGAGCAGTTGCAAAAACCATCAAGTGCTATGATGAAACTGGCTCTCATGAGGACCGCCACAGGAAAGGAAGACCCAGAGTTACCTCTGCTGCAGAGGGAAAGTTCATTAGTTACCAGCCTCAGAAATTGCAGCCCAAATAAATGCTTTACAGAGTTCAAGCAACAGACACACCTCAACATCAACTGTTCAGAGACTGTGTGAATCAGGCCTTCATTATCGAATGTCTGCAAAGAAACCGCTACTAAAAGGACACCAATAATAAGAAGAGACTTGCTTGGGCCAAGAAACACGAGCAATGGTCTGAGTCCAAATAGTAAAGATAAAGAAAAACCCCTGAATGAGTAGGTGCATCCAAACTGTTGACTGGTACTGTATATTCTATATATATTATACAGAAGTCATGATGACAGTTGGAGCATTTTGGGGGTTTCTCAACTTCATTCAAAACAGGTAAAAATTAAAAACAGCACTCTATGGAAAGGGCAAATGAGTGGAGTTAGGATTTGGCCAACCTCCACATAGACTCTAGCATCGTTTAACTCTCTACGGCTGGCGTTAGAGGCATGCCCCGTCAAACCCAGTGGTGCACAGGACTCTGAGGCTACATACCTCATGGCCTGAGACAGACGTGGTTTTCAACACCATCAGAGACTAAAGATTCATCATTGCATTCTAAAAAGGTTCTGGAGACAGCAGAGCTTGCTCTCACCGGAAGCCCCGATGCCATTTGTTTTAAACATAGCACGTGTGTGCGTGTGTGCGTGTGTGTGTGTGTGTGTGTGTGTGTGAGAGAACTGTTCCCTCTGCCAAGCAGGTGTAAATTACCGACAGTGAGCCACGCACACCGGGGTTTCTGCAGGGGAAACGGTGCATAGCAACACGGACCCCGGCTGTGGAAAAGCTAACAGGAGCGAAGGGTTCCAGAGCAATTTATGCATCACAGCAGTCTCTCTTTCCCCTCTCAGAGTTAACCGCTAACCTGTAAATTAGACGACGCCAGGGTTCAGGCTGCCAGACCCCCTCGGCTGCCAAATATTTTCTCCAAGCGCGCCTGGGTGAGACCTTTGAGGAGAAAATTCATGATCACAAATAGCGAGTCGAGTGAACGATATCATTCAGTGACCTCCCGTCTCTAAAATAGCATGACATTGCATCACTAGTGTTGCATAGCTCCAATGCTAATGGGTAACAAGGATCGCGATTGCCCAAACTAGAGTTAGAGTTGTAGTGGTTTTGATTAACATTGGCCAGTTCATGTGTATGACTGTTTATGTTTGTATTACACAAACATCACAATAAAGGAGCAACTTTCTTTCCCATGTGGTGTTATTTTGCAATATCCACATGGTGCAAATTAAACGTCGCCATGCCATAGAGCCCACGGCAACCAACATAAAAGACTTACAGGAAAGAGGTTGGTTAAATGTCAAACATTTACAGAGATCCTGAGGGGAACGTTATAGGAACATTCCAGAATAATAATAGAACCTTCTATTGTTTTAGTACCTTTTGCTGGGTGTGGTAGAAATGAATCATCAAACTCAGTCTGGAGAGAGAACACTAGCACTTAGCGAGTCAAAAGTACTCTATAGAGCAGAGGTTCCCAACTCCAGTCCTCCAAACAGCACACATGTGTTATACCCCTGGACAGACTCACCTGATTCAACTTGTCAAGGGCTTGATGATTAGATGACAAGTAGAATCAGGTGTGTTTATCCGGGGCCACAACAAAAATATGTATTGTAGCTTTTCCACAGCCATAGGTAATAGGGTGGTATTTAGGATGCACTCCTACAGTACTTCCCTAACATCAGGATACTCATCAGCCATGGCTTACTCGGTTGGTAAAACACCTCACATTAACATTCAACAACAGTCACTGGAATAATTAGCGTAGTTTAGCAGCCTTGTCTGAATGTGCTTAACTGTAGTCCTCCTGAACACACCTAAAAAATGTTTTGCCCTGAATCTCCTCAAATACCACCTGAAATTCTTCAGATTGGAAAATGATTTTCGGATTGACACAGACACTGGTTTCATGGGGAAAACGGTCACATAACTATGTCTCACCTGTACAGTATAAAACAACCCCTGGCCTGGTTTCCTCTACCCATATAACCCATAGTGTACTAATTTGCGAAAACTGTAGGGAAACGTTTTTCATTGAAAACAAGCTTTTTTTAAATTAAGTTAGCTCCAAACCGTTTCCGTTTACAAGCCCAGTATGGCATCAAAGGATGCAAGCAGTCAGTGTTATCGCTGTCTGTCCCCTCGGGAGTCTAATAGAGGAACAGGATCAGGATCCTGAAACCATCACGCCTTTCTTCTCACACACACAATATCCATTTCATCTCAGCCCCTCCCACGTCTTTCCAATAGCACCGTAACAAGTCACTGATGCATCAAGCATTCCCTTACTGTGGGATGTTATGAGAATGTTGCTATTATTGAGGAGTATCATGGGTAAATGCAAGGACAATGCAATATTCCAGTGTAAATTGCCTCCCTTTCCCATCCAAACCCAGTGGCTACCTATGAACAGTGTTAAATTAGTGATCCACATCCAAGCGGACAATCAATGGTCTAGCCCTGCCATTTGATGGTGATGCTATCCTGCTACGGTAGGAAATATCACACCACGTTGCCAGGCAACTGGGACTAATTGTCAGGAGAAAGGGGCCGCAGGGGCTCTGTGATCTATAGTAGGTCTGATAAGAAGAAATCACCTCCTTGGCTTCTTCAGGGGGCACTGCCTGACCCCTTCCAAGCCCCCCCTCAGGGGGACACACACAGACTCTACCCCTGCTCAGGGTAAGGTCACAGCTGGGTGTTTTCTCTCTGATCAAAGAGGCTCCTCAACACCTCCATAGGGCAGGTTGGATCTCAGACTTCAGAGGGTTTGATGTATGGAGAGACATCCCAGATCACTCCATATGATACATAGTGGATCTATTTTAAGAGGATGGATGCAGTGTATGCCTACGCTCAGCAGCATAGGGACTTGTGCATAGGGATAGTGAGCTGCGTAGGGGGGGGCATGGTTTTTAGCCAATACACTTCCACTTCCATTTCAGATGTAATCCTAGTGCTTTTCCCAAAACTGCAGGGGATTAAGAAAAACAGTGCCCTGCCTGCTAGTCAGCATTCTGCAGATCTGCCGAGCCAGAAAAGCACAACATGGTGTCCTTCTCCTCCATCAAAGTGCAGCTAGACTCCTCAAGCAGTGGTGACACTGGCAAGCCACTACAACTTCCCACACCTTGGGCAAGGTACCATGATGGTTCACTCCGAAATAAAACTTTGTCAGACGTTTTCAGACCTAGACTGTGGACTAATGTTGAGATAATTTCACGTCCCAAAACTGTGCGTGGCTTCAGGACAAGTCTCAAGGTTCTTAAGTGGCCCAGCCAGAGCCCGGACTTGAACCCGATCGAACATCTATGGAGAGACCTGAAAATAGCTGTGCAGCGACGCTCCCCATCCAACCTGACAGAGCTTAAGAAGATCTGAAGAGAAGACTGGGAGACACTACCCAAATACAGGTGTGCCAAGCTTGTAGCATCATACCCAAGAAGACGAGGCTGTGATCGATCACTGCCAAAGGAGCTTCAACAAAGTACTGAGTAAAGGGTCTAAATACCTATGTAAATGTGATATCAGTTTCTTATTTTTAATACATTTGCAAACATTTCTAAAAACCAGTTTTTTCTTTGTCATTATGGGGTATTGTATGTAGATTGATGAGGGGGAAAAACTATTTAATCAATTTTAGAATAAGGCTGTAATGTAACAAAATGTGGAAAAGGTTAAGTGGTCTGAATACTTTCTGAATGCACAGTATGGGTGTCTGAGCTGAATGTTATTTGATTATGCAGACAATCTGGAATTCTGAAGTAATGCTTCTGATATGAACTACAAAACGAATAGGTCGTCAACCCTCAACCAGGAAAGACCCGCATGCATGTTGATGTTAGTTCTGTATGTGTATATAAGGGCAAGGCATGCTGCTCTGCTCCGATACCTTCAAACTCTGTGCCTCTTTGCTTGACATCATGGGAAAATCTAAAGAAATCAGCCAAGACCGCAGAAAAACAATTGTAGACCTCCACAAGTCTGGTTCATCCTTGGGAGCAATTTCCAAACGCCTGAAGGTACCACGTTCATCTGTACAAACAATAGTACGCAAGTACAAACACCATGGGACCACGCAGCCGTCATACCGCTCAGGAAGGAGACGTGTCTCCTAGAGATGAACGTACTTTGGTGTGAAAATTGCAAATCAATCCCAGAACAACAGCAAAGATCCTTGTGAAGATGCTGGAGGAAACGGGTACAAAAGTATCAATATCCACAGTAAAACAAGTCCTATACTGACATAACCTGAAAGGCCAATCAGCACGGAAGAAGCCACTGCCCCAAAGCCTCCATAACAAAGCCAGACTACGGTTTGCAACTGCACATGGGGACAAAGATTGTACTACTCTGAGAAATTCCCTCTCCTCTGATGAAACAAAAATAGAACTGTTTGGCCATAATGACAATCTTTATGTTTGGAGGAAAAAGAGACGCTTGCAAGCTGAAGAATTAGTCTTTGTAATCAGTTATGGGATCTCCAAATCACTGTCATGGGGTTCATCTAAATTCTATCTAAAAGAAAATGATATAAATCTAAAAGTAACTTATATTGTAAAATGTGCCTACCTAAAGCCAACAAATAAAAATATGGCAGCCTACAGGTAGAAAATATACTGAGAAAAATACGGCTATGCGTAGCCAATGAACTTGAAACATTGTATCAACTATGTCAAGCTAGGACTAGAAAACTTGCAACATTGTATAAAATAGTATGGGCCTTCAGAGTTTCCTGTGCCAGTGAGCTCGGGACAGACACTGCTATAGGTGCAAGGGATAGGATGTAAATCAGGGATTTTATGATGTTTCCACTGGATCAGAGAATTACATTTTTTGAGTGGTTACCAAAAGGGATAGAGCTGGAAATATATTGAGGAACTATTGTCATTCTTAATGGATTCTAAAAACACACTTTGTTTACTTGCTGTTTGAAGTGAAGAAACAAATACTTTGAGAAACTCCACAGCTCATTAGTGGTGGTGAATTAAGACTATCAGAAATACTAATCAGACATCTCCAAATGGACAGACCTACATTTGCACACAGGCCAGGTAGCCTAGGTCAACTTCTATATGAGTAGGCCGAATCAGATGCATGTCCTTACTCAACATTGACAGGAGCACTCCAAACTAAATGTTTAAATTCCCAAAACTCGAAAATGGAAAGAAATAAACTAAAATGTATTTCTTACAAGTGTAGCATAAATTGTGAGCTCTGCAAACAACGACAATAAGAACACTAAATAACAATAATAAATTGAATGCATTAACAGAAATTACCGTAACAAACACTGTAGATTACAAATGATGGGAATGAATGGTAAATATAGGTTACTACTGTATGTAGTGGGGAATTGATAGACACTAACAATCAAAAGGCAAACAATTAACACAATGAAGTTATGAAACTATGAATGTGCACAAAATTGCAAGAGAGAGCACATATTCTGGAGAGAGAGGTGCCTTGTGCATTTTAGCCACGCTCCTTTTTTTAGCACCCTGACGTCCCAACCGCCTCCTAAATGGATGAGCCCACTGAGACGCGCGTGATTCAGACAAGTATATACATATTTGAGACGGCTCGACCAACAGCCTATCGACCAAACAATCAACCAGTTGACGAAATGGGGTCAGCCCTAACACACTCCTTTAGGATTTGGTTAAAGATACAGCAAATAGGTCTGGTAATACAGTCTGCTACCATTCTCAGTAGTTTCCCAACAAGGTTGTCTGTACCTGGTGGTAATACAGTCTGCTACCATTCTCAGTAGTTTCCCAACAAGGTTGTCTGTACCTGGTGGTAATACAGTCTGCTACCATTCTCAGTAGTTTCCCAACAAGGTTGTCTGTACCTGGTGGTAATACAGTCTGCTGCCATTCTCAGTAGTTTCCCAACAAGGTTGTCTGTACCTGGTGGTAATACAGTCTGCTACCATTCTCAGTAGTTTCCCAACAAGTCTGCTACCATTCTCAGTAGTTTCCCAACAAGGTTGCTACCATTCTCAGTACCTGTCTGTGGTGGTAATACAGTCTGCTACCATTCTCAGTAGTTTCCCAACAAGGTTGTCTGTACCTGGTGTAATACAGTCTGCTACCATTCTCAGTAGTTTCCCAACAAGGTTGTCTGTACCTGGTGGTAATACAGTCCATTCTCAGTAGTTTCCCAACAAGGTTGTCTGTACCTGGTGGTAATACAGTCTGCTACCATTCTCAGTAGTTTCCCAACAAGGTTGTCTGTACCTGGTGCTACCATTCTCAGTAGTTTCCCAACAGTCTGTACCTACCATTCTCAGTTTCCCAACAAGTCTTACCCAACAAGTAGTTGTCTGTACCTGGTGGTAATACAGTCTGCTACCATTCTCAGTAGTTTCCCAACAAGGTTGTCTGTACCTGGTCAGTAGTTTAATACAGTCTGTTTCCCAACTACCATTCTCAGTAGTTTCCCAACAAGGTTGTCTGTACCACCAGTAGTTTGGTGGTACCTAATACAGTCTGCTACCATTTCAGTAGTTTCAAGGTTGTCTGTAGTGGTTCAGTCTGCTACCATTCTCAGTAGTTTCCCAACAAGGTTGTCTGTACCTGGTGGTAATACAGTCTGCTACCATTCTCAGTAGTTTCCCAACAAGGTTGTCTGTACCTGGTGGTAATACAGTCTGCTACCATTCTCAGTAGTTTCCCAACAAGGTTGTCTGTAGGTTACAGTCTGCTACCATTCTCAGTAGTTTCCCAACAAGGTTGTCTGTACCTGGTGGTAATACAGTCTGCTACCATTCTCAGTGGTAATACAGTCTGCTGCCATTCTCAGTAGTTTCCCAACAAGGTTGTCTGTACCTGGTGGTAATACAGTCTGCTACCATTCTCAGTAGTTTCCCAACAAGGTTGTCTGTACCTGGTGGTAATACAGTCTGCTGCCATTCTCAGTAGTTTCCCAACAAGGTTTTCTATACCAGCTGGCTCATCATTATGGATGGATAACAATAGTTTATCCACCACTCCCACACTAACTTGACCAAACTCCAAACAACGATCATTCACTTTCAATATGACATTTTTTATACTAAAATATGTCTCAATGTTCAATATTGTCATTTCACTTCCACTTTATTTGTGAAATAGTCATTGAAATTATTGGCAATCCTTCACTTTCAATATTGGATCTTTTATACTGAAATATGATGGCTCACTGTTGTTATAAATCACCCGTCAACTTCAATAAATGATGGAGATGAACTGGGTTTTTCCATTGTGTTTTATGTCATTTATCAAAGTTTAGTAATTACATTTCTAGTTTTTTATGTTCAGTTTAGGTCACAACATTTCTCCATTGACAGTATGTCAACCAATCAGCTGAGCTTGACATGTTAACCACCTCTTTTGCATCATTTCTTTGAAACATACAATTTTTCAATGAATCATCAATCCAGAGGCCTCAGTTCTCCCAGTTAGTTTCTTAACAGGCTTGTCAACAACTGACATGAATACTTTTACAAATACTTCCAGTGCTGCGTCCTAGTTTCACCTCATACACATTAGACCAGCATTAAAAAAATGTACAAGTGTCCTAAGAAAACATGTTGTATTATCTCTTAAATAACTTTAGGTCCAACCGCACTTTGGTTTTCCTTGTTATTGCCACAATGTTATGGTCACTACAGCCAATGGGAACTGATATTACTTTGGAGCAAAGCTCTGCAGCATTAGTGAAGATATGATCAATACCAGTGGATGGCACATATCCAACACTATTGGACAACACTAGTTGGTTCAGTGATAACCTGGGACATATTACAGACATTAGTCACAGTAAGAAGCTTCCTCTTGAGAGGACAGCTAGTTGCTAACCAGTCCATGTTCAGGTCACCCAGTAAAATAAAACTCTTAACATCACACACACGATCAAGCATTGCACACATTATCCAAATGCTGACAGTCAGCAGCACCTCAAAAGAAGAGGCTTCAGATGAGGCGGGTGAACTTGCAACCACAACAACAATATTTGACATTTGACCCTCTCTAATATTTACAGGAATGTGGTGCTGAACATATACTGCAACACCTCCCCTATAGGCTTGATGAAATGTGTACTCCTATTTGCCTTTGGAGCAGCAGAGTAAAGTTAGGACTGGAGCAACACGTTACACTTGACTGGGTTTCTCTGGTGGCTGTCAGATCAAATTGTGAACGCACGGTTGTCTGGCAGAATGCTAAAAAACTGAACCATATATTCTGGAATAAGCCCTGAGGTGGGGAGCCCCCAAACCAGGCTAATGCACTGCAATAAATACCAGGATAGGTTGTTGAGAAAGCGATGTCGCTCTTAAACGCAAGTAAAACCAAATGCATGCTATTCAATCGATCACTGCCCGCACCTGCTCGCCCGTCCAGCATCACTACTCTGGACGGGTCGGCCTTAGAATATGTGGACAACTACTAATACCTGGGTGTCTGGTTAGACTGTAAACTCTCCTTCCAGACTCACATTAAGCATCTCCAATCCAAAATTAAATCTAGAATCGGCTTCATATATCGCAACAAAGCATCCTTCACTCATGCTGCCAAACATACCCTCATAAAACTGACAATCCTACCGATCCTAGACTTCGGTGATGTTATCTATAAAATAGCCTCCAACACTCTACTCGACAAACTGGATGCAGTCTATCACAGTGCCATCCGTTTTGTCACCAAAGCCCCATATACTACCCACCATTGCAACCTGTACGCTCTTGTTGGTTGGCCCTCGCTTCATACTTGTCGCCAAACCCACTGGCTACAGGTTATCTACAAGTCTCTGCTAGGTAAAGCCCCGCCTTATCTCAGCTCACTGGTCACCATAGCAGCACCCACTCGTAGCACGCGCTCCAGCAGGTATATCTCACTGGTCACCCCCAAAGCAAATTCCTCCTTTGGTCGTCTTTCCTTCCAGTTCTCTACTGCCCATGACTGGAACGAATTGCAAAAATCTCTGAAGCTGGAGACTCACATCTCCCTCACTAGCTTTAAGCACCAGCTGTCAGAGCAACTTACAGATCACTGCACCTGTACATAGCCCATCTGTAAACAGCCCATCTACCTACCTACCTCATCCCCATACTGGTATTTATTTATTTATTTATTTTGCTCCTTTGCACCCCAGTATCTCTACCTGCACATTCATCTTCTGCCGATCTACCATTCCAGTGTTTAATTGCTATATTGTAATTATTTCGCCACCATGGCCTATTTATTTCCTTAACTTACCTCATTTGCACTCACTGTATATAGACGTTTTGTTTTCTTTTGTTCTACTGTATTATTGACTGTATGTTTTGTTTATTCCATGTGTAACTCTGTGTTGTTGTATGTGTCGCATTGCTACGCTTTATCTTGGCCAGGTCACAATTGCAAATGAGAACTTGTTCTCAACTAGCCTACCTGGTTAAATAAAGGTGAAATAAAATAAATAAATAGAATAAGACAGAAATACTTGCTGTGTCATTTACCAAAACAACTCATCTGGATACAAAAATGTATGGTACTTCATTCTCAAACACCCCAAACCATCAGCTAAATGTGTCCTTCCCAAGCTGTCCTGGAACTGTCAAGGAGGGTACACTATTGAACATTATAGGGAGACCTTATATTATGCGCAGAGTGGGTGACCATATGTGGCAGCGTGGCACAGCAGTAATGTCCAGTGTACCAAGCATGTCCAGCAGGGACACAAGCATGTCATCCCATCCCCTTTATCACTGTCAGCCACCATGCCTCTCATAGACGGCTACATGCAGAGTGAGCAACCTTCTTTTCATTGCTCTCCTTCACACTACAGTAAGTGTTAATGAGCATTGCCGCTCTTTCTCCCACATCTCTCTTCCTCTATCATGAGGAATGAAAAGTTCCCTCCAGTGACGTATAGGGAAATGTTCCTCAGACCTCATAACCTACCTACCTATCAGAGCACAATATCAACTCATCTGGTGTTACCACGGTGATGAGTGTAGTGCAGGCCTACTGTATCTGGCACACTTCAAAAATAGATTAACTATTGAAAGCCTGGCTAACACTATTGTGGCGAGACCTATTTGGCAAACAGAGGTTGAAATGTGGAAGTTATGAGCTGGAATGGGTGAGCTGACATACCATGCCAGAAGAAATCATCATCATATTAACTTAATGCTAAGGACGGTTTGGGAGACACACAGTACAGTCGGTTTCATCTGAGATTCATTCATTACTATTAACCGCAAAGAAATGATTTGAATGTCTTTATTTGAATTCAGAGGGAAAATCTACCTTTGATTCAGTTTTAGCACACATAAATATATACTCAGGGTTCTATAGAAACTCTATAAATGAAAGGAAGTATATGAAACTTCCAGAAGTGACTAGAGGAAGCAAGAAATAAATCTAGACTTTGAGCGTCCAAGCCTGGAACTCTGGGATCATTGATGCAAATGAAAGCAGACGTCACAACAAACAGAGTTGTTTATTGATGCTGTTACACAAGAAGATAGACGTTATCTATCACAGCTGGAGGGAGACGAGGGGTTCTGTGTGTTCTCAGGAAGGATCACTTTCACTAAATAATGAAGAAAACACAAAACGCAGGGGGGAGAGAGAGACTCAGCATAGTTCTTATACTTCAGTGGTGCCTCATATGAAAGCTGATATGAACGCTGAAAGGCCATGAAAGGTTCACCTCCACTATGGGTCTCACTAAAGAGCCAGTACTTCACATGAACAATGGACCATGTAAATAACTCACAGTGTCCAGTCAAAAAGATCATATTACACAATCAAGATACTGATTGTTATCAGTGAGTGAATCCTGGGGAGATTAAATGGTGATGTACTTGATGATGTAATAAACAAGAGATTATCCTTATGTGGCCTAACTGGTTTAGAGGTAATGAAGGTATAGGTTTGAATCCGGCCTACTGCCCTTTCATACAACCTCTGTCTTTCCCCACTGTCATCCCCTCTCACTATCTGTCCAAGAAAAATCATTCAACCTAAGAGTGAGTACCTTTCAGCTCTGCTGTGGCTCTGAAGGTTGCTGTCGTACTGATGGTCATTTGATAGCATGGTGTTGTTTTAGAGTGTGTTAGTGCTGTAATCTTCATCTATTAGAGTCATAACAGTGAGTCGGGGACAGGGTTTGCATCCCCAATGGACACCCATTTCCCTTTATAGTGCCCTACTTTTGATCAAGGCCCATAGAGCTAAAAAAAAGTTGTTTATGTGGTGCAATTTGGGACTCAGCTATGGAGTCCAGGTCAGAGAGAGAAAGAGTGACAGAGAAAGAGAGAGACAGAGAAAAGAGAGAGACAGAGAAAGAGAGAGACAGAGAAAGAGAGAGACAGAGAAAGAGAGAGACAGAGAAAGAGAGAGACAGAGAAAAGAGAGAGACAGAGAAAGAGAGACAGAGAAAGAGAGAGACAGAGAAAGAGAGAGAGACAGAGAAAGAGAGCGAGAGAGACAGAGAGCGAGAGACAGAGAGAGTACTTTTCCAAAAACAAAAATCATGATTTCCCCCAAAAAAACAGACGTCAGAAGCACAAATATAAATTCACCCTGAACAACACCATAATTGAACACAAACCTACCTTGGTCTGACCATATCTGCATCAGAAAACTTTAATATGGCAGTGAATGGACTGGCAGTGTATGGCAGTGAAAAGCCAGCAGAGCATCGTATGTAATAAAAATGAAATGATTCAAAATCAACATCCAATTAAAATTTGGACCAAAATATTTGACAGTGTAATACTACCAATAGCTCTTTACGGAAGTGAGGTTTGGGGGCCACTCATTAAACTGGACTTTAAAATGTGGGACAAACATCCAATTGAAGCCCTATCTGCAGAATTCTGTCGGAAAATTCTACAAGTCGAGAGAAATACACCAACTAATGCATGTTGGGCAGAATTGGGCAGCTTTCCAGATGTAATGAAAATACAGAAAATATCATAAAACTTTTGGCTACATCTAAATTCAAGTCCAAATTCAAGTCTGCAATTTAAAGCACTTCAAACCCAAGAGCTGAGCACAGGAACGAGCCCTCTCCAACCAAGCTGACACCAGCACTGCTTCAAAAGAAAGAATTACAATAAACAAAATCACAAACAAATCAAAGGACTCATATTTACAACATTGGAAAAACAAAACAAAATCCCAAAGCCGACTAAATTGCTATCTGACCCTAAACAGAGAATATGAATTGGCTGATTATCTCTACTCTGTCAGAGATGCGAAGCAGAGACAGATCCTTACCAAGTACAGGCTGAGTGAATTCGATTGGCAATAGAAACCGGCAGACATAAAAAGAGGAGCGTGAATGTGGTCACTGCACAACAGGTAGAAACAGAGATGCACTTGGGTTGGTTGTTTCAGGCCCTCTCCCTGGAGCTTTACTGTGATAAATATTCCTCACCAAGAGATTCATTATTCACAGAAATGACTGCATTTATTCCAAATTTGAACTTATTAAACCCAGAAGAAAAAAAGAAAAAATACTCATGAGCCAAGGAGCAATGGCTCCTCTTGCAGCCAAATATGTATTTGCCTGCCATAGCCTTTTTATTTATTTTTTTATTTCACCTTTATTTAACCAGGTAGGCTGGTTGAGAACAAGTTCTCATTTGCAACTGCGACCTGGCCAAGATAAAGCATAGCAGTGTGAACAGACAACAACAGAGTTACAAACGAAATAAACCATAAACAAGTCAATAACATGGTAGAAAAAAAAGAATCTATATACATTGTGTGCAATAGGCATGAGGAGGTAGGCAATAAATAGGCCATAGGAGAGAATAATTACAATTTAGCAGATTAACACTGGAGTGATAAATGATCAGATGAACATGTGCAGGTAGAGATACTGGTGTGCAAAAGAGCAGAAAAGTAAATAAAATAAAAACAGTATGGGGATGAGGTAGGTAAATTGGGTGGGCTATATACCGATGGACTATGTACAGCTGCAGCGATCGGTTAGCTGCTCAGATAGCAGATGTTTAAAGTTGGTGAGGGAAATAAAAGTCTCCAACTTCAGAGATTTTTGCAATTCGTTCCAGTCGCAGGCAGCAGAGAACTGGAAAGAAAGGTGGCCAAATGAGGTTTTGGCTTTAGGGATGATCAGTGAGATACACCTGCTGGAGCACGTGCTACGGGTGGGTGTTGCCATCGTGACCAGTGAACATGAGATAAGGCGGAGCTTTACCTAGCATAGACTTGTAGATGACCTGGAGCCAGTGGCGACGAACATGTATCGAGGGCCAGCCGACTAGAGCATACAGGTCGCAGTGGTGGGTGGTATAAGGTGCTTTAGTAACAAGACGGATGGCACTGATAAACTGCATCCAGTTTGCTGAGTAGAGTATTGGAAGCTATTTTGTAGATGACATCGCCGAAGTCGAGGATCGGTAGGATAGTCAGTTTTACTAGGGTAAGTTTTGCGGCGTGAGTGAAGGAGGCTTTGTTGCGAAATAGAAAGCCGACTCTAGATTTGATTTTGGATTGGAGATGTTTGATATGAGTCTGGAAGGAGAGTTTGCAGTCGAGCCAGACACCTAGGTATTAATAGATGTCCACATATTCTAGGTCGGAACCATCCAAGGTGGTGATGCTAGTCGGGCGTGCGGGTGCAGGCAGCGAACGGTTGGAAAGCATGCATTTGGTTTTACTAGCTTTTAAGAGCAGTTGGAGGCCACGGAAGGAGTGTTGTATGGCATTGAAGCTTCTTTGGAGGTTAGATAGCACAGTGTCCAAGGAAGGGCCAGAAGTATACAGAATGGTGTCGTCTGCGTAGAGGTGGATCAGGGAATCGCCCACAGCAAGAGCAACATCCTTGATATATACAGAGAAAAGAGTCGGCCCGGGAATTGAACCCTGTGGTACCCCCATAGAGACTGCCAGAGTACCGGACAACATGCCCTCCGATTTGACACACTGAACTCTGTCTGCAAAGTAGTTGGTGAACCAGGCAAGGCAGTCATTAGAAAAACCAAGGCTACTGAGTCTGCCGATAAGAATATGGTGATTGACAGAGTCGAAAGCCTTGGCCAGGTCGATGAAGACGGCTGCAAAGTACTGTCTTTTATCAATGGTGGTTATGATATCGTTTAGTACCTTGAGCGTGGCTGAGGGACACTGAATAATAACATCAGTAACATTAACTTAGTATTATTGTTATTACTATTATTATTGTTGTTTATCATTCCAAATAGTAGTGGTACGTAGGGTGATGGTAATAATAGCAGTTTAATGATGATGATGGTAGTAGTAGTAGTAATGATGATGGTAGTAGTAGTAGTAGTAATGATGATGGCAGTAGTAGTAGTAGTAATACTGATGATGGTAGTAGTAGTAGTGGTAGTAGTAATGATGATGGTGGTAGTAGTAGTAGTAGTAGTAATACTGATGATGGCGGTAGTAGTAGTAGTAGTAGTAATGATGATGGCAGTAGTAGTAGTAGTAGTAATGATGATGGCAGTAGTAGTAGTAGTAATACTGATGATGGTAGTAGTAGTAGTAGTAATACTGATGATGGTAGTAGTAATACTGATGATGGTAGTAGTAGTAGTAGTAATACTGATGATGGTAGTAGTAGTAGTAGTAATACTGATGATGGTAGTAGTAGTAGTAGTAATACTGATGATGGTAGTAGTAGTAGTAGTAATACTGATGATGGTAGTAGTAGTAGTAGTAGTAATACTGATGATGGTAGTAGTAGTAGTAGTAATACTGATGATGGTAGTAGTAGTAGTAGTAATACTGATGATGGTAGTAGTAGTAGTAGTAATACTGATGATGGTAGTAGTAGTAGTAGTAATACTGATGATGGTAGTAGTAGTAGTAGTAGTAGTAGTAATGATGATGGTAGTAGTAGTAGTAGTACTGATGATGGTTGTAGTCGTAGTAGTAGTAATAGTAGTAGTACTGATGATGGTAGTTGTAATAATGATGTAATGATGGTAGTGGTAGTAATGATGATGGTAGTTGTAGTACTGATGTAATGGTAGTAGTAGTAGTAGTAGTAGTAGTGGTGGTAATGATGATGATAGTTCTTACTGATGTAATGATGGTAGTAGTAGTACTAGTAGTAGTAATGATGATGGTAGTTGCCGTAATGATGGTATTAGTAGTAGTAGTAATGATGATGGTAGTAGTAGTAGTAGTGGTAGTAGTAGTAATGATGATGGCAGTAGTAGTAGTAATACTGATGATGGTAGTAGTAGTAGTAGTAGTAGTAGTAGTAGTAATGATGATGGTAGTTGTCATAATGATGCAATGATGGTGGTAGTGGTAGTAGTAGTGGTAATGATGGTAGTTGTAGTAATGATGCAATGACGGTAGTAGTAGTAGTAGTAGTAGTAGTAGTAGTAGTAGTAGTGATGGTAATTGTAGTACTGATGTAATGATGGTAGTAGTAGTAGTAATGATGATGGTAGCTGTAGTAATGATGTAATGATGGTAGTAGTAGTAGTAATGATGATGGTAGTTGTAGTACTGATGTAGTGGTAGTAGTAGTGGTAATGATGGTAGTAGTGGTAGTAGTAGTGGTAAGGATGGTAGTTGTAGTAATGATGGTAGTAGTAGTAATGATGATGGTAGTTGTAGTACTAATGTAATGATGGTAGTAGTAGTAGTAGTAGTAGTAATGATGGTAATTGTACTGATGTAATGATGGTAGTAGTAGTAGTAATAGTAATGATGATGGTAGCTGTAGTAATGATGTAATGATGGTAGTAGTAGTAGTAATGATGATGGTAGTTGTAGTACTGATGTAATGGTAGTAGTAGTAGTAGTAGTAGTAGTGGTGGTAATGATGATGATAGTTCTTACTGATGTAATGATGGTAGTAGTAGTACTAGTAGTAGTAATGATGATGGTAGTTGCCGTAATGATGGTAGTAGTAGTAGTAGTAGTAATGATGATGGTAGTAGTAGTAGTAGTGGTAGTAGTAGTAATGATGATGGCAGTAGTAGTAGTAATACTGATGATGGTAGTAGTAGTAGTAGTAGTAGTAGTAGTAGTAGTAGTAGTAATGATGATGGTAGTTGTCATAATGATGCAATGATGGTGGTAGTGGTAGTAGTAGTGGTAATGATGATAGTTGTAGTAATGATGCAATGACGGTAGTAGTAGTAGTAGTAGTAGTAGTAGTAGTAGTGATGGTAATTGTAGTACTGATGTAATGATGGTAGTAGTAGTAGTAATGATGATGGTAGCTGTAGTAATGATGTAATGATGGTAGTAGTAGTAGTAATGATGATGGTAGTTGTAGTACTGATGTAGTGGTAGTAGTAGTGGTAATGATGGTAGTAGTGGTAGTAGTAGTAATGATGATGGTAGTAGTAGTAGTAGTGGTAGTAGTAGTAATGATGATGGCAGTAGTAGTAGTAATACTGATGATGGTAGTAGTAGTAGTAGTAGTAGTAGTAGTAGTAATGATGATGGTAGTTGTCATAATGATGCAATGATGGTGGTAGTGGTAGTAGTAGTGGTAATGATGGTAGTTGTAGTAATGATGCAATGACGGTAGTAGTAGTAGTAGTAGTAGTAGTAGTAGTAGTAGTAGTGATGGTAATTGTAGTACTGATGTAATGATGGTAGCTGTAGTAATGATGTAATGATGGTAGTAGTAGTAGTAATGATGATGGTAGTTGTAGTACTGATGTAGTGGTAGTAGTAGTGGTAATGATGGTAGTAGTGGTAGTAGTAGTGGTAAGGATGGTAGTTGTAGTAATGATGGTAGTAGTAGTAATGATGATGGTAGTTGTAGTACTAATGTAATGATGGTAGTAGTAGTAGTAGTAGTAGTAGCAATGATGGTAATTGTACTGATGTAATGATGGTAGTAGTAGTAGTAATAGTAATGATGATGGTAGCTGTAGTAATGATGTAATGATGGTAGTAGTAGTAGTAATGATGATGGTAGTTGTAGTACTGATGTAGTGGTAGTAGTAGTGGTAATGATGATGGTAGTTGTCGTAATGATGTAATGATGGTAGTAGTGGTAGTAGTAATGATGGTAGTTGTAGTAATGATGCAATGATGGTGGTAGTGGTAGTAGTAGTGGTAATGATGGTAGTTGTAGTAATGATGATGGTAGTTGTAGTACTGATGTAGTGGTAGTAGTAGTGGTAATGATGATGGTAGTTGTCGTAATGATGTAATGATGGTGGTAGTGGTAGTAGTAGTGGTAATGATGGTAGTTGTAGTAATGATGCAATGACGTAGTAGTAGTAGTAGTAGTAGTAGTAGTAGTAGTGATGGTAATTGTAGTACTGATGTAATGATGGTAGTAGTAGTAGTAGTAATGATGATGGTAGCTGTAGTAATGATGTAATGATGGTAGTAGTAGTAGTAATGATGATGGTAGTTGTAGTACTGATGTAGTGGTAGTAGTAGTGGTAATGATGGTAGTAGTGGTAGTAGTAGTGGTAAGGATGGTAGTTGTAGTAATGATTGTAATGATGGTAGTAGTAGTAATGATGATGGTAGTTGTAGTACTAATGTAATGATGGTAGTAGTAGTAGTAGTAGTAGTAGTAATGATGGTAATTGTTCTGATGTAATGATGGTAGTAGTAGTAGTAATAGTAATGATGATGGTAGCTGTAGTAATGATGTAATGATGGTAGTAGTAGCAGTAATGATGATGGTAGTTGTAGTACTGATGTAGTGGTAGTAGTAGTGGTAATGATGATGGTAGTTGTCGTAATGATGTAATGATGGTAGTAGTGGTAGTAGTAGTGGTAAGGATGGTAGTTGTAGTAATGATTGTAATGATGGTAGTAGTAGTAATGATGATGGTAGTTGTAGTACTGATGTAATAATGGTAGTAGTAGTAGTAGTAGAAATGATGATGGTAGTTGTAGTAATGATGGTGGTAGTAGTAGTAATGATGATGGTAGTAGTAGTGGTACTGATGTAATGATGGTGGTGGTAGTAGTGGTAGTAATGATGGTAGTTGTCTTAATGATGTAATGATGGTAGTAGTAGTAGTAGTAATGATGACGGTAGTAGTAGTAGAGGTAGTAGTTGTAGTAATGATGATGGTAGTAGTAGTAGTGCTAGTAGTAGTAGTAGTGATGATGGTAGTAGTAGTAGTAGTCGTACCGATGATGGTTGTAGTAGTAGTAGTAATGATAATGGTAGTAGTAGTAGAGGTAGTAGTAGTAGTAATGATGATGGTAGTAGTAGTAGTGCTAGTAGTAGTAGTAGTGATGATGGTAGTAGTAGTAGTAGTAGTCGTACCGATGATGGTTGTAGTAGTAGTAGTAGTAGTAGTAGTAGTAGTGATGATGGTATTTGTAGTACTGATGTAATACATCTCAACACAGCCAGCATGCTTCCTCCAATCAGTCTACATTAGAGGGAGCATCAAGGAGCTTGCTGGCAACAGCACCACTGCACCAAGCCCTGTCCCTTCTGCTCCTGCCACAAGTGTTCATCTGCCCAAATATACGTGTGCAGGCATGGATGTGCCTAAGGGCCAAAAGGGCACAGCATGGAGGCGTTGCTGTGTTTGCAAGATGAAGTCTCCCATCACCTGCACCACATGCTCAGTGACCCTCTGCTTTACATCAGAAAGAGACTGCTATGGCATCTGGCATAAGCAGCACAATATTGTCTAGAGTTTTGGCAAAGTTGGTGGGGTTATATGGAAAAGTGGGTGGGGGCTAGGGTCAGTATGTTATATCTGGAGTACTTTTCCTGTCTTATCCGGTGTCTTGTGTGAATTTAAGTCTGCTCTCTCTTTCTCTCTGAGGACCTGAGCCCTTGGACCATGCTTCAGGACTACCTGCCATGATGACTCCTTGCTGTCCCCAGTCCACCCGGCCTTGCTGCTGTTCCAGTTTCAACTGTTCTGCCTGCGGCTATGGAACCTTAAACTGTTCATTTTTACTCTTGAGGTGCTGTCCTGTTGCACCCTCTACAACCACGGATCTCCACCCGGCACAGCCAGAAGAGGACTGGCCACCCCTCATAGCCTGGTTCCTCTCTAGGTTTCTTCCTAGGTTTTTTCCTAGGTTTTTTCCTTTCTAGGGAGTTTTTCGTAGCCACGTGCTTCTACACCTGCATTGCTTGCTGTTTGGGGTTTTAGGCTGGGGCTATATAAATTGATTTGATCTGATAGAGGACTGAGGGTCTTCCAAATATTGAAAGTGTGTAAATAGTTACCCATGTTATTTTGTAAATGTTTATATATATATTTTGTTTATCAATAATTATTTTCTCTCCCTATTTTTAGTTTTTTTTTCTTTTTTTTTCTCAATTTTTTTTTGGGGGGGGGGGGCGTTAGAATGTGTGTTAGAATACCATTTTGGTATTTTGTATATAGTTATTTGTTTTTTTTCCATTGTTTTATCTAAACCAGATCTATTGTGTTATATTCTCCAACATTCAATTCACATTTACATAAACTTCAGAGTGTTTTCTTTCAAATGGTACCAAGAATATGAATTTCCTTGGTTCTGTGCCTGAGCTACAGGCTGTTAGATTTGGGTATGTCTTCAGGCGGAAATTGCACAAAGTAGGGGGGGAGCTCTAAGAGGTTTTAAGCAACTTTGGAAGTATGCTTGGGGTCATTGTCCATTTGGAAGACCCATTTGCGACCAAGCTTTAACTTAATTGACTGATGTCTTGAGATGTTGCTTCAATATATCTACATAATTTTCCTTCCTCATGATGCCATCTATTTTGTGAAGTGCACAAGTCCCTCCTGCAGCAAAGCACCCCCACAACATGATGCTGCCACCCCCACAACATGATGCTGCCACCCCTGTGCTTCATGGTTGGGATGGTGTTCTTCGGCATGCAAGCCTCCCCCTTTTTCCTTCAAACATAAATAATGGTCATTATGGCCAAACAGTTCTATTTTTGTTTCATCAGACCAGAGGACATTTCTGGCTTTTTTTATGGTGGTTTTGGAGCAGTGGCTTCTCCTTGCTGAGCGGCCTTTCAGGTTATGTCGATATAGGACTCGTTTTACTGTGGATATAGATAGTATTGTACCCGTTTACTCCAGCATCATCACAAAGTCCTTTGCTGTTGTTCTGAGATTGATTTGCACTTTTTACACCAAAGTACGTTAATCTCTATGAGACAGAACGCGTCTCCTTCCTGAGCGGAATGACAGCTGCGTGGTCCCATGGTGTTTATACTTGCGTACAATTGTTTGTACAGATGAACGTGGTACCTTCATTCACCTTCAGGCATTTGGACATTACTCCCAAGGATGAACCAGACTTGTGGAGGTCTACAATTGTTTGTCCCCATGATGTCAAGCCCTTGAAATAAATCCACAGGTACACCTCCAATTGACTCAAATGATGTCAATTAGCCTATCAGAAGCTTCTAAAGCCATGACACAATCTTCTGGAATTTTCCAAGCTGTTTAAAGGCAGTCAGTGTGTATGTAAACTTCTGACCCACTGGAATTGTGATACAGTGAATTATAATTGAAATAATCTGTCTGTAAACAATTGTTGGAAAAATTACTTGTGTCATGCACAAAGTAGATGTCCTAACCGACTAGCCAAAAATATAGTTTGTTAACAAGAAATTGTGGAGTGGTTGAAAAACAAGTTAATGACTCCAACCTAAGTGTATACAAACTTCAGACTTCATCTGTATCTACTACTTCTACTTCAACTGTATCTACTACGGACAGTCTTTTTCCATTTTCTTTTAAAGCAGTGGAACTGCTGCCAAAGTTAAACAAAGATTATATCTTCCTTAAAACCTGTTTCCAGTCAATGAATGTGGAGCGATGGAGAGAGTGAAAACACCCTATCTGGCTTCATGTGTCAGAGGCACAGCCTGTCTGCGAGCTTCATCTTCATCAGGTTGGAGATGCAGTGATAAACATACGCGAGGCTAGCTTGCGCACACTGTTCCTCTCCATCCAATCCATCACGCAGCCAAATGCTAACATGACACATCCCATCAATCCAATGTTGGGGAGGACGAGTCGGCACGTCTGAGAAATCGCCCATAATCAGCATACTGTGCTACTCTGTGCATCCAACTTCAGACTAAACTGGCGAGTCACTGCTAGACAGGCAAATTGGGGACATAGAGAGGGGGAAGGAAGGGAGAGGGGGAAGGTGAATGACATTTATGGTTCTTTCGTATCTTGTGGTTCATAAGATCCTTGGAGACATGACAATGCCAATGACCACTATGTGAAACATACACGTCTTGCTGTCAAAACACCTCAGCTCAATGCCTCAGCACCCTGTACCAAGGTTGTGACTTGGACTCCGTTAATGAATCCCTACTCCCTCCCTACCTCGACTCGTCCTCTCCCTTCCTACCCCGACTCGTCCAATCCCTTCCTACCCCGACTCCTCCTCTCCCTTCCTAAACAGACTCCTCCTCTCCCTTCCCCCTTCCTACCCCGACTCCTCCTCTCCCTTCCTACCCCGACTCCTCCTCTCCCTTCCTACCCCGACTCCTCCTCTCCCTTCCTACCCCGATTCGTCCAATCCCTTCCTACCCCGACTCCTCCTCTCCCTTCCTAAACCGACTCCTCCTCTCCCTTCCTACCCCGACTCCTCCTCTCCCTTCCTACCCAGACTCCTCCTCTCCCTTCCTACCCAGACTCCTCCTCTCCCTTCCTACCCAGACTCCTCCTCTCCCTTCCTACCCAGACTCCTCCTCTCCCTTCCTACCACGACTCCTCCTCTCCCTTCCTTCACAGGCACCCCCTCTCCCTTCCTTCACAGGCTTCCCCTCTCCCTTCCTTCACAGGCACCCCCTCTCCCTTCCTTCACAGGCTCCCCCTTCCTTCCCCGACTCCCCCTCTCCCTTCCCTCACCGACTCCCTTCCTTCCCAGGCTCCCCCTCTCCCTTCCTTCCCAGGCTCCCCCTCTCCCTTCCTTCCCAGGCACCCCTCTCCCTTCCTTCACAGGCACCCCTCTCCCTTCCTTCACAGACACCCCCTCTCCCTTCCTTCCCAGGCTCCCCCTCTCCCTTCCTTCCCAGGCTCCCCCTCTCCCTTTACTCCCCCTCTCCCTTCCTTCCCTCTCCCTTCCTTCCTTCCCAGGCTCCCCCTCTCCCTTCCTTCCGACTCCCTCTCCCTTCCTTCCGACTCCCTCTCCCTTCCTTCCGACTCCCCCTGTCCCTTCCTTCCCCCTGTCCCTTCCTTCCGACTCCCCCTCTCCCCCTCCCTTCCCCCTCTCCCTCCTTCCTTCCCCCTCTCTCTCTTCCTTCCTTCCCCGACTCCCCCTTTCTTCCCCGACTCCCCCTTTCTTCCCGACTCCCCCTTTCTTCCCTTCCTTCCCCCTCTCCCTTCCTTCCCCGACTCCCCCTCTCCCGACTCCCCCGACTCCCCCTCCCTTCCGACTCTCCCTCTCCCTTCTTTCCGACTCTCCCTCTCCCTTCCTTCCCAGGCTCCCCCTCTCCCTTCCTTTCCAGGCTCCCCCTCTCCCTTCCTTCCCAGGCTCCTCCTCTCCCTTCCTTCACAGGCACCCCCTCTCCCTTCCTTCACAGGCACCCCCTCTCCCTTCCTTCCCAGGCTCCCCCTCCCTTCACAGGCACCCCTCTCCCTTCCTTCCCTTCCTTCCCCTCTCCCTTCCGACTCCCTCTCCCTTCCGACTCCCTCTCCCTTCCTTCCCCCTCTCCCTTCCCCCCTCTCCCTTCCTCCCCCTCTCCCTTCCTCCCCCTCTCCCTTCCTTCCCCGATTCCCCCTCTCCCTTCCTTATTATTCTATACCAAATTATTCTGCTAAGTCATTAAGAACCCAGGAGGAGGAAAAGTTAGGAGACTACTACTTAGGAGACTCATCTAGAAGATTTGTTTCCATACTTGTCTTAGTGAGACAAACTTAAACTATGCAGTGTAACTTATACTCCTTGTAGATTAGAATATAGAAGATCGTTTTAAAGAACATTGAACCAGAAGGAGGTTTCTGGCACGGGAGGGAATGATATTTAGATATTTCTTTCCTCAGAAACACCATTAATAAATGCCCTAGGCCTTCAACCTGCCTTGACTTTGCCTCCAACCCACATTTATGGTGCTTCTCCCCATAGGAGTCCCAGTTCTCATACAAACCACAGCTGCTTCTATGCCATCTAGTGGCCAAGGTATTAAAAAAACGACAGTGGGGAGTACCAGCCTCAGCTTCCATTGAGGGGAGTGACAGCCTCAGCTTCCATTGAGGGGAGTGACAGCCTCAGCTTCCATTGAGGGGAGTGACAGCCTCAGCTTCCATTGAGGGGAGTGACAGCCTCAGCTTCCATTGAGGGGAGTGACAGCCTCAGCTTCCATTGAGGGGAGTGACAGCCTCAGCTTCCATTGAGGGGAGTGACAGCCTCAGCTTCCATTGAGGGGAGTGACAGCCTCAGCTTCCATTGAGGGGAGTGACAGCCTCAGCTTCCATTGAGGGGAGTGACAGCCTCAGCTTCCATTGAGGGGAGTGACAGCCTCAGCTTCCATTGAGGGGAGTGACAGCCTCAGCTTCCATTGAGGGGAGTGACAGCCTCAGCTTCCATTGAGGGGAGTGACAGCCTCAGCTTCCATTGAGGGGAGACAGCCTCAGCTTCCAGCCTCAGCTTCCATTGAGGGGAGTGACAGCCTCAGCTTCCATTGAGGGGAGTGACAGTGACAGCCTCAGCTTCCATTGAGGGGAGTGACAGCCTCAGCTTCCATTGAGGGGAGTGACAGCCTCAGCTTCCATTGAGGGGAGTGACAGCCTCAGCTTCCATTGAGGGGAGTGACAGCCTCAGCTTCCATTGAGGGGAGTGACAGCGTCAGCTTCCATTGAGCACATCTTCTCTTCTGTTTGATCCCCCCACGCAAATGTGTCAGCAGCCAGGTCATAAAAGGCTCAGGAAGAGAAGACAACTCACTCTGTAGGATTGTGATGCATGGCCGTGCTGATTGCATGCGCTTCGTATTAGCATGCAAATGGGATTTGCGGGGTCTGGATACGACCGAGGCTCTGGGTCTGGGCAGAGAGAGCGAGGGAGCGTTTGGCCCAATAAAAGCACCACCGCCACTCAGGAGCTACTTTTCAAAAGAGCCCATTCGTCGTCCACTTAAATAAGATGAATTATCTCATAGAAAAAGGTCTACGATTGAAAATGCCTTCCCCCTCCCGGACTGAGAAAATGAAAGTCTCATTCTCTTCATCTCTCTCTCCATCTCATTCAGGAGGATAGAGTGATAAGTGCCATCTCTCATGAAGACAGAAGGGCATTTTCTGCTTGGCGAGAGAACAATATGAGCGTTCAGGGAGTCGTGTGTCTGTCTGAGTGTTTATCAAGTTAACGGAGTAGCAGGGATTTCTACCGGTGTGGCCTAATCCTTTAAGCGCTTTAATAAACAACTAAATATATAGTCATTCCTCTGTGGGCATCGAGCCAAGCTCATAAGATATTCTCCAAGTCTGTACTCTACCACAGATTAAAGCCGTCTTTTCTAACTTTACCAGACAGATGGCTCATTAAAGATACAGTATTAATGGTCACCTACATATTAGAGACAGACGTTTTATTCCTGATCCCCTGAACGTCAAACGAGGATATCCTTTCTGTGTGTTAATGGGACAAGACCAGGACAAACCCTGGCCCCAATCATAGCCTGGCCAGGTAGACACATGGTGATCAAAAACTCCTGGCCCTACACAAAACATAACACTTAAACCCTAGGTTGGCCATGCTAAGAATCGAGAAGAAAAAAAACCGCACACCTATTAGGCGAGCTGGCTACCGGAGTGGAACATTTGAAAATAAAAGGAGAGCCGCACACTCTAGGAGCTCAGATGCAAAAATGTCATGTCCAACGTTTCGGCAGCCAAGCTGTCTTCATCAGGGTGTACACTATATAAATGAGTCATCCCGCAGTGTTTGATTATACCCTGATGAAGACAGCTTGGCTGTCGAAACATTGGACATTACATTTTTGCATATGAGCTCCTAGAGTGTGCGGCTCTCCTTTATGGCCTTGCTAAGAAGACACAAACCCTAGGTAAGGTCACGGTTGGCCTTGCTAAGAAGACACAAACCCTAGTTAAGGTCACGGTTGGCCTTGCTAAGAAGACACAAACCCTAGTTAAGGTCACGGTTGGCCTTGCTAAGAAGACACAAACCCTAGTTAAGGTCACGGTTGGCCTTGCTAAGAAGACACAAACCCTAGGTAAGGTCACGGTTGGCCTTGCTAAGAAGACACAAACCCTAGGTAAGGTCACGGTTGGCCTTGCTAAGAAGACACAGAAGGTAGCTCGCTAGCATCCTTACCGTGCAGAGGTCCTTGTACTGCATCTTCTGAAACTTGGTGTCGGCGTTGCCGGCACAGAGCTCCACGTATCCCAGAACCACCTGGAACACAGTGTTGTGGATGGCCTGGGTGAAGTGCATGTGGAGCTGGTCCATGGCAGTCTATAGAGAGAGGAGACACAGGGGCCCAAATTATTACGCGGGACGGATAGCGTCGTAAGACCTGTTTGAAGTGCAGTTGGAGATGTCATTGGCCGTCTATAGAGAAAGGAGACACAGCGAAACATTATGTTGGGCGGATAGCGTCATGACATGACAATGCTGTTACGTTAGTAAGTGGGAATATGGATCTTTCAAATTATTTGCGATGGATATAAAGTGCGCCGCACGACATCAACATTAACAGTTGGGGAAAATATCTCTAATTACAGAAATTGCAGTTGATATGCAGCCATTGCCAATGGCCTACTTGAGTTGCGAGGTCATTTCTAAATGAAGTGCTGCAAGAGCCATTTGAGCTGCGACTTGCGCTACTAATAACAGGTCTTTCAAATGAAATGTCACATTCGCCAAATACAACAGGTGTAGGTAGACCTTACAGTGAAATGCTTACTTACAAGCCCTTAACCGACAATGCAGTTAAGAAAATACCCCCCAAAAATAAGAGATAAGAATAACAAATAATTAAAGAGCAGCAGTAAATAACCATAGCGAGGCAAAATACATGGGGCACCGGTGTCGAGGTAATTGAGGTAATATGTACATGCTACCGCTTGCTGTGCGTTAGCAGAGAGAACAGATTTTGACGAAATTCGAGCAAGGGTTGCCTTCCAGTGAGACATCATAGATTGTAACATTCTCTGTTTCACAGAAACATGGCTCTCTCGAGATAAATTGTCGGAATTGGTTCAGCCACCGGGCTTCTCCATGCATCGCACCGACAGAGATAAACACCTCGCTGGGAAGAGGAAGGGTGGAGGTTTATGCTTCATGATTAACGACTTATGGTGTAATCATAACAACAGACAGTAACTCAAGTCCACCCAACCTAGAATTCCTTACAATCAAATGCAGGCCATTGTACCTACCAAGAGAATTCTCGTTATAGTCACAGCTGTGTACATTCACTCTCAAGCAGACACCAAGACGACCACTGGAAACAATATATCCTGAGGCTGCATTTACTGTAGCTGGGGATTTTAACAAAGCAAATTTGAGAACAAGGCTACCTAAATTCTATCAGCATATTGATTGCGCTATGCGCAATACCCTTGACCACTGCTACTCTAACTTCCGCGATGCATACAAAGCCCTCCCTTCAGCAAATCCAACCACGACGCCATCTTGCTCCTTCTGTCTTATAGGCAGAAACTCAAACAGGATGTACCAGTGACGAGAACCATTCAACACTGGTCCGACCAATCGGAAGCCACGCTTCAAGATTGTTTTGATCACGCAGACTTAATATGTTCCGGTCAGCCTCAGAGAACAATATCGACCTATATGCTGACTCGGTGAGGGAGTTTATAAAGAAGTGCATTGAAGATGTTGTACCCACTGTGACTATTAAAACCTACCCTAACCATAAACTGTGGATGGATGGCGGCATTCGCGCAAAAATGAAAGTGCGATCCAACAGATTTAACCATGGAAAGAGGTCTGGGAATAAGACTGAATATAAATAGTGTCGTTATTCCCTTCGCAAGGCAATCAGACAAGCGAAATGCAAGTACCGGGACAAGGTGGGGTCGCAATTCAACGGCTCAGACATGAGACATATGTGGCAGCGTCTACAGGAAATCACGGACTACAAAAAGAAAACCAGCCACATCACGCTTCCAGACAAACTAAAACACCTTCTTTGCCTGCTTTGAGGATAATACAGTGCCACCGTCGCATCCTGCTAACAAGAACCACGCCCCCCCACCCCCTCGCTATGGCTAACGTGAGTAAATCATTTAAATGTGTTAACCCTCACAAGGCAGCTGGCCCAGATGGTATCACTCAGAGCATGCACAGACCAGCTGGATGGTGTGTTTACAGACATATTCAATCTCTCCCTATCCCAGTCTGCTGTCCCCACATGCTTCAAGAAGGCAAAGATAACTGATAGAAATTACTACCCCCTCCGTAGCACTCACGTCTGTCATGAAGTGCTTTGAGGGACTAGTCAAGGATCATATCACCTCCAACTTACCGGACACCCTAGACCCATTTCAGTTTGAATACCGCCATCAGGTCCACAAACAACTCAATCGCCATCACACTGCACAATCCCATCGGGACAAAAGGAATACCTATGTAAGAATGCTGTTCATTGACTACAGCTCAGCATTCAACACCATAGTGCCATCCAAGCTCATCATCAAGCTGGAGGCCCTGGGTCTCAACCCCGCCCTGTGCAATTGGGTCCTGGACTTTGCAACGGGCCGCCCCCAGGTGGTGAAGGTAAGAAACAACATCACTTCGCTGACCCTCAGCACTGGGGCCCCACAAGCGTGCATGCTCAGCCCCCTCCTGTACTCCCTGTTCACCCACGACTGCGTGGCCATGCACACCTCCAACTCAATCATCAAGTTTGCAGACAACACTACAGTAGTGGGCATGGATTACCAACAACGACTAGACAGCCTACAGGGAGGAGGTGAGGGCACTAGGTGTGGTGTCAGGAAAACAACCTCTCACTCAACGTCAACAAAACAAAGGAGATTATTGTGGACTTCAGGAAACAGCAGAGGGAGCACCCCCTTATCCACATCGAAGGGACAGCAGTGGTTTTAAATTCCTCTGCGTACACATCACAGACAAACTGAATTGGTCCACCCACACAGACAGTGTGGTGAAGGCGGCGCAACAGCGCCTCTTCAACCTCAGGAGGCTGAAAAAATGTGGCTAGTCACCCAAAACCTTGACAAACCTTTACAGATGCACAATCGAGAGCATCCTGTTGGGCTGTATCACAGCCTGGTACGGCAACTGCACAGCCCTCAATCCCAAGAATCTCCAGAGGGTGGTGCGGTCTGCACAACGCATCACCTGGGGCAAACTACCTGCCCTCCATGACACATACAGCAGCCGATGTCACAGGAAGGCCAAAAAGATCATCAAGGACAACAACCACCCAAGCCACTGCCTGTTCACACCGCTACTATCCAGAAGGCGAGGTCAGCACAGGTGCATCAAAGCTGGGACCGAGAGACTGAAAAACAGAATCTATCTCAAGGCCAACAGACTGTTAAAACAGCAATTACTAACTCAGAGAGGCTGCTGCCTACATTGAGACCCAATCACTGGCCACTTTAATAAATGGATCATTAGTCACTTTATACAATGCCACTCTAAATAATTCCACTTTAATAACGTTTACATATCTTACATTACTCATATCATACTGTATTATATACCATCTATTGCACCTTGCCTATGCCGCTAGGCCATCGCTCATCCATATACTTACATGTACATATTCTCATTCACCCCTTTACATTTGTTTGCATTGGGTAGTTGTTGGGGAATTGTTAGATTACTTGTTAGATATTACTGCACAGTCGAACTAGAAGCACAAGCATTTCACTACACTCGCATTAACATCTACTAACCATGCGTATGTGACAAATCAAATTTGATATGATTTGATTTGTAGTGCACTACTCTTGACCAGAGCCCTATACTTTAGACCAGGGCCTGAAGGTCAGCAATCTGCTGTGTACATGGATACAGTGAACATAGTGAGTGTAGTGTGTGTGTGTGTCACGCGCCCCAACAAAGAGCGAAAGGGCCCTGAGCCAGTCAACAATAGGTATTTGAGTTTGAGAGCATGCACTACACTCACTACTCCCCTGCTGGCTTTTATCATTGTGGAGAACACAACCATTGTGATTGTGGATAGCCTACTCCAAAAAGCTCCTGATCTGCTGATGACGCAATCTCCGGAGCCAAGGGCCACTCTCGTCTCATGGCTGATGATGTCAATCAAATAGAAACGCTAATCATCACGTCAGCATGTTTTTGTTTCCTACAGGAGTAGCTCCGTCAATAGGAGAAATTTACAGGTCATGTTATGGGCATGTCTATCAGGTAAACGAACGACTTGTTACAAGACAAGCTCTATAGCTGTGTTAGAATACTCATTCGAACTATACTATTTGTGACGTAAATTGAGTATGTAGTATGCTTATTGGTCATAGTATGGATATAGTTAGTATGCGAAAAGTTCCCGGATGTCGTACTACATTCGTCAAACTACAAAGTATACAAGCAGTGGACAATATTTCTGTGCTTTTAAGGCCCATAATGCATATATTCCAAAAATGGGCGTGGCTTCATAACATTTTCAGATTTGAAGAAAATTAATTAATTGTACTAACTGACAAATTTAAGAACATGTTGAGCAATGTAATAAAAAAGTAATGACTTTTCAAATAAGGTATGTTACACGTTATGTTGGCTGACAATATATTAGCTACGCTATCCTTACAAACCGCATATCATTACAGCAGTTGCTTGTATGTACCGGTATGTTAGCTAGCTACCTAACATTGTCAGTACATTAACTAGCTATATTTTATCTAACTACCCAACGTTTAATGACTTGATCATTTATGTCATTCTTAGCTAAGTGGTAGAATCGTTGTGCGTTCTCAGTGGACATTGTTAAGGAAGTTGTAAGATGTCTAAACTTGTCATTTGTTATGCTAACAAGCTAGCAAGAAGTTGCATAACAACAGCATCAACTTCCGGTACGCGCTAGTACACTCAACTGAAAGGACACCGTTCGTTTACAGTATACTAAAATTAACTAATAGTACATACTCATCAAGTATGTGGTATACAGTATGTTAGTAAGGGTATTCGAACAAAGCTTGTCTTCTCTAACACCTATCATTTACCACTACACTAAAAGTGCACTGTGCTGAAAAGTTGAGACATTTGCATAACATTTTAGTCATTTAGCAGATGCTCTTACCCAGAGCGACTTACAGGAGCAATTGGGGTTAAGTGTCTTGCTCAAGGGCACATCAACAGATGTTTCACCTAGTCTGTTTGCGGATTCGAACCAGCGACCTTTAGGTTACTGGCCCAACACTCAACCACTAGGCTACCTGCCTAGACATAGATTTGTTCGACAAACCGGATACTTTGCCAGAGTTTCAGGCAGGAATACTCAGAGATCTGCAGTGCTTGTCTTCACTCACACAGACACACATCTCTGTGAGCCTCACCCTTAGTGAGTAAAAGTGATGAATTTGCCTGGAAGGAAGTGGTGGAAGCTTTTCTGGTGATGTCTGGCTCATTTTCGCAGTGAAGTGGGGTGTGAGTGTGTGTGTGCAAGAGACTGACAGTTGATAACAGCTGACTCATCTCAGTCCTCACACACCATCCATCTCAGTACAGAGTTACACTGACACACACGTGTAAAAATACAGACACCCACTCTTTAATGAAAGTTCACGCACACAACACAGGAAAAACAAGCATCCACAAAACAAAAACAATCTCTCGCTCTCTCTAGGCCGACAGACATCATTTGACACCACAATACACTGCCATATCTCCAGGGTTGTTTTTTTTGGTGGCAGTTCTTACCCCTGACAGTCTCCTGAACAAAGCAATACAATCAATCTTTGTGATGGTGACAGCTTGTCGCAAACTGTCTACGCGATTGTGTGCTTCCGTCATCCCAAAATCAATCCCATGTAAAAGGGGGATGTTTCCCCATCTCGTGTGTGTGGTGGAAAAGCTTTACCAGTGACAGATCTGTGATTTGCAGCAAGTATTGGGGGGAGAAGACTGTGTAAAAAAACACAAGACCGGTATGAATCATCACCTCTGATCAACACCGTGGGGAGAGAGAAGGAGAGCGATGGAGGGAGAAACAGGGAGCACAACAGAGGGAAGGGGGAGGAAAGGGGGATACCAAAACGGGCATCAACCCAGGAATGAATCATCTCACCACATCAGAGGGAGAGACATAAGGTCAGACAGGTAGGTAGAGAGAAGGACAGAGAAAGAGAGATCGAGAACAATATACAGAAGGAAGAGGGAGAAAAAGGGGGGAATGGATGACAAACAGATCAGGAAGGAAGCCGACAGAGCAGAGATCTGTTGCTAGAGGTCTCTCACCTGGGTCTTTTCCAGGAGGGTGTACGCCAGCTGAACTCTGGTGTAGTGGGAGACATCAAAGTGCTTGCAGGTTTTAGACAAGGCCACATCCAGCTGCTCCTGTTGGGTGGGTAGAGGGGATGGAGGAGGGATATGGTCATGGATCAACTCCTTGGGCCAAGAGAAACAGCTTCCATAATGGAGGGCTGAGGCTGCTGTCTTTAAAGTCTGAGTGCCAAATGACGCACTAAATAGTGAATAGTGTACTACTATATAGGGCTCTGGCCAAAAGTAGTGCACTCCGTAGGGAATTGGATTCCATTTGGGACACAGGCTACATGTCAGTCAGAGAGAGCAAGGGAGAGCCAGGTTGCTGGAGGGGACGAGAGATACACACTCAGCCTCCCCAAGGTCAAAGGAGCGCCACCATTAACATTAAACAGAGCTGCTGCGTGAGAGAAATACAGTGGCAGGGGGCCTCCCGAGTGACGCAGCCTAAGGGACTGCATCGCAGTACTAGCTGTGCCACTAGAGATTCTGGGTTTGAGTCCAGGCTCTGTCGCAACCAGGAGACCCATGGAGCGGTACACAAATGGCCCAGCGTCGTCCGGGTTAGGGGAAGGTTTGGCCGGCAGGGATGTCCTTGTCCTATTGCGCACTAGCGACTCCTGTGGCGCAGTGCACGTTGACACGGTCGCCAGGTGTACGGTGTTTCCAATGTTTCCTCCGACACATTGGTGCGGCTGGTTTCCGGATTAAGTGGGCATTGTGTCAAGAAGCAGAGCGGCTTGGTTGGGTTGTGTTTCAGAGGACGCACAGCTCTCGACCTTCGCCTCTCCTGAGTCCGTATGGGATTTATTTTATTTTTATTTATTTTTTAACAGGGTGGCAGGGACGGTGTCGAATTAGACAACATTTTGTTGACAGCAGAAGATGGAGTTACTGTGGTTCTGGCTAAGAATGGAAAGCATAGAAATTGGGCTTCGAAGTGATCACACTATGGCAATTTTATTTGATTATTTGATTTTATTTGCATTGCGCATGGTGATCTTAGGCTTGTGTGCGGCTGCTCAGCCACAGAAACCCATTTCATGAAGCTCCTGACAAACAGTTATTCTGCATTGCATTTCCATAGACACCTGCACTTTTTGGTAGAGAAAGCAGGATTAAAGAGCATGATGAGAAAACGTGTTGCAGATTCACCGAAGCTAGCAGCAAGGGCTTCACGCCAGACTGACTCCCAATTACATCTCTCCAGCAGCACCCGCCATCCACCATTCAACCACCAGAGCCACACAGCGGATCAGTTTAGAGACCAAGACACCGCTTTCTGTGGTGGTGGTGGTGTGTCACACATTCACATGGCATCCAGGTAATGAACCTCCCTAAGCGTGGATGTGGGAATGGCTTTTTAAAGATGTTAATATGTAGCAGGAAAAACAGAAAACTGTTAATGTCAAGATAAAACACCAAGTCTCTCGTTTAACTGTAGGCATTTAAACAATTACAGGGAAGGTGATGTTTATATTTAATATGTTCAGTATCAAACAACATTTGAGATGTATGATAAATCGCAGTGTTCTTAACCAATAGAAATAGTTAGTAAACCTATGTGCGGCTGCTGTGCACCGGAGACCATGGTTCAATCCCCGTCTCTAGCCATCCTCCTGTGTCTTCATATCGCCATCTGGTTCTCAACGGTCTTAATGAAAGCGGAACACTAAAAGGTAGAGTGGATTTCCTCTCTTTTGAAAAGAAAAAGAAGAAACAAGGGAAAAAAGCTCCTCCGTACCTCTATTTGCTCCAGAGTGTCTTGTAGCTTGGAATTCAACTCACTGTGAATGAAAGGACATTGTTGGGTCAGTTCCCTGCTGATCACCTAGACACGAGACAAGGTTTCACTTGGCCTCCATCAGTGACCTAGAACTCGAAGGTATCATTCATCCTGACCTGCAGAAACACGTCGTCACCATACTCTAACACACAGAGACAGGGAAAAAAAGCCATTGTCCGTTTTGTACAAAGCAACACGCTATTTCACAAATGGCGTTTCCTAACCCATTATCATTTCCCTAGTGAAAGGCAACACCTTGAACAACTGCGTGTGGCTGTCCTCAAAGTGCTTAACTTTCTCAGTTCGATTTGCCATTTCTGATACAAAGAACATTGTGCTAAATGCTGGATCTAGTCTTTATAGGTTGCTGTCTTGCAGTTGTTTCAAAGTCTTAGTTGATTAAAGGACAGTGTTGGCAACATCAAAGAACAAACTGAATCTTACTGCACACTGAGTGTACAAAACATTAGGAACACCCGCTCTTTCTATGACAAAGACTGACCAGGTGAAAGCTATGGTCCCTTATTGATGTAACCTGTTAAATCCACTTCAATCAAATCAAATGTTATTTGTCACACGTGCCGAATACAACAAGTGCAGACTTTACAGTGAAATGCTTACTTACGAGCACTTTCCCAACAATGCAGTTAAAAGTATGAAAATTAACAAATAAATACAAATAAAATAGTAACACAATAAAACAGCAAGGCTATATACAGGCTATATACAAGGACTACGAGTACAGAGTCAGTGTACTGGGGTGATTGATTGAAGTCGGAAGTTTACATACACTTAGGTTGGAGTCATTAAAACTTGTTTTTCAACCACTCCACAAATTTCATGTTAACAAACTATAGTTTTGGAAAAAGAGGGAGGCTTGCAAGCCGAAGAACACCATTCCAACCGTGAAGCACGGGGGTGGGAGCATCATGTTGTGGGGGTGCTTTGCTGCAAGAGGGACTGGTGCACTTCACAAAATAGATGGCTTCACAAGGAAGGAAAATGATGTGGCTACATTGAAGCAACATCTCAAGACATCAGTCGGGAAGTTAAAGCTTGGTCACAAATGGGTCTTCCAAATGGACAATGACCCCAAGCATACTGCAAAAGTTGTGGCAAAATGGCTTAAGGACAACAAAGTCAAGGTATTGGACTGGCCATCACAAAGCCTGACCTCAGTCCCATAGAAAATTTGTGGGCAGAACTGAAAAAGCGTGTGTGAGCAAGGAGGCCTGCAAACCTGACTCAGTTACACCAGCTCTGTCAGGAGGAATGGGCCAAAATACACCCAACTTATTGTGGGAAGCTTGTGGAAGGCTACACGAAATGTTTGACCTAAGTTAAACAATTTAAAGGCAATGCTAGCAAATACTAATTGAGTGTATGTAAACGTGTGACCCACTGGGAATGTGATGAAAGAAATAAAAGCTGAAATAAATCACTCTAATATTATTCTGACATTTAACATTGTTAAAATAAAGTGGTGATCCTAACTGACCTAAGACAGGGAATTTTTACTTGGATTAAATGTCAGGAATTGTGAAAAACTGAGTTTAAATGTATTTGGCTAAGGTGTATGTAAACTTCCGACTTCAACTGTAGGTAGGCGGTGAAAAGCAGAAAGTCCGGGTAGCCGTTTAATGAACTGTTCAGCGTCTTATGGCTTTGGGATAGAAGCTGTTCAGGAGCCTTTTGGTCCCAGACTTGGCGCTCCGTGTGGATGAAGGGGAGGAGACGGGTTAAAGAAGGATTTTCAAGCCTTGAGACAGATTGTGTATGTGTGCAAGACAACATATTTAAGTGCCTTTGAACAGGGTACAGTCGAGACTGTACCCTGGCAGAGACTTCAGCCATGGTAGTGTCAGAGACAGGTCAGGCAGAGACTTCAGCCACGGTAGTGTCAGAGACAGGGCAGGCAGAGACTTCAGCCACGGTAGTGTCAGAGACAGGGCAGGCAGAGACTTCAGCCTCGGTAGTGTCAGAGACAGGGCAGGCAGAGACTTCAGCCTCGGTAGTGTCAGAGACAGGGCAGGCAGAGACTTCAGCCACAGTAGTGTCAGAGACAGGGCAGGCAGAGACTTCAGCCACGGTAGTGTCAGAGACAGGGCAGGCAGAGACTTCAGCCACGGTAGTGTCAGAGACAGGGAAGGCAGAGACTTCAGCCACAGTAGTGTCAGAGACAGGGCAGGCAGAGACTTCAGCCACAGTAGTGTCAGAGACAGGGCAGGCAGAGACTTCAGCCATGGTAGTGTCAGAGACAGGTCAGGCAGAGACTTCAGCCACGGTAGTGTCAGAGACAGGGCAGGCAGAGACTTCAGCCTCGGTAGTGTCAGAGACAGGGCAGGCAGAGACTTCAGCCACAGTAGTGTCAGAGACAGGGCAGGCAGAGACTTCAGCCACGGTAGTGTCAGAGACAGGGCAGGCAGAGACTTCAGCCACGGTAGTGTCAGAGACAGGGAAGGCAGAGACTTCAGCCACAGTAGTGTCAGAGACAGGGCAGGCAGAGACTTCAGCCACAGTAGTGTCAGAGACAGGGCAAGCAGAGGAGACCCTGTACAGCTGTTTTCATCATAGAATTAGAAATTACTAGAATGGACATTCCAATTCAAGTCAATGTTTAGTCCATTCTAGTATTTCTGTTCCTATGGTTTTATCCAGTCTCTCACATTTTATCTCTCTCACTGAGAGGGCTAATTAACATGAAGTGTACTGCTTCTCTCTCTGAGTAAACCTCTACTGACAGGGGGGAGTAGGGACTAGGGAGGAACGCACCAACCCCCTGCTGTGTGCTGCCCCACTTTAATGATCAGACGGAATGCATTAAAAAAGAGAAGAAAGAAACTCAACTAAATCCCTCTACCTCGTCAGGAGCTGTGGGCATGAAAGGGGGAGGGGCCATTTTTCAATTAACATTGGTAATATGTTGGAGAGGAGCTGTGGGAAAAGCGTAACAGAAGGGGACACAGGCAGGCTGTTGGCGCCTATGGTGGGTTGGAAGGACCCACAGAAGGCAAGGATGTCAGTGGGAATACTGTAATTGAAGAGTATCTTAACATGGAGCGCGAAGCAAAAGGGAGGCAGGCAGGCAGGGAGGGAGGGGGAGAGAGAGACTCAGGGGTGTTTTTAATTCTCCTCATATGCATAATGAACTCATTGACAAGATGAGAGACTCCGTTCCCCAATGCCACCAACACATCAACCACATAACTCTCGCTTCCCAAATAACAGTCCAACAATGCTATTAGGAGAGCAGAGTGAGACAGTCTGAACTGGCAGTCCTTTTGTCTGTCTAGTTAACCGTCCAGGCTTAAGCCACTAGAATGTAACTAGACCATAAACCTGTGACTGTCTTTTTTGTTTGTCTACCCAAACTAGGGTATCCAGCACCTGTGGTCCATTGTGTCCGGATCTTAAGAATCTGATTGGAGGGCTTCGTCCCCATCTGATATTAGAAGATGAAAAATAGAGAAAGCAATTACCCAGATATACATATCTGGATGTGTAGGTTCTATATTCTCTGACCTTTCTCAGAACAAGGGACTATTTGACATGGGAAAGTGTGGTAGTTCAGACGGCTATACTATGGAAAGCATAGAAGATGACAAGCATTCAAATGGAGGCAATGTCAATGTGTTGTCTGTGTTCTGGCATCTGCAGCCTTCCTGTCAACTTCCTTGGAAGGCTGCTTAGGATATGAACTAAAGCAGGTGTATTCAACTCTGACCCTTTGATCCGGAGCCTGCTGGTATTCTGTTCTACTTGCACCCACCTGGAGTCCCAGGTCTAAAATCAGTCCCTGATTAGAGGGGAACAATGACAAAAAAAAGCAGTGGAACTGGCTTCGAGGTCCAGAGTTGAGTTTGAGGGAATATATTCTAGCTCTGAAATGTGTCCGTTGAATCTGACAAATGGAGATGTCTGTGTCACGGCTGCAAATGTCAGAACACAGATGACTGTCTGCTGGAGAAGTGACATGTTATGTTCCATTACATGACAAGGTCATCGTGATGCGTTTGTGTGAAACAGCTTGGACACGTCATGTGTCAACTCAATCATCAAGTTTGTTGACGACGCGACAGCGGTCGGCCAACAATGAGACAGCCTACAGGTGGAGGTGGTTAGAGCCCAGGCAGAGTGGTGCCAGGAAAATAATCTCTCCCTCAATGTCCCAAAAACTAAGGAGCAGATCGTAGACTACAGCAGACAGAAGAGGGAGCATGCCTCCATCCAATCAACTGGGCCGCAATAGCGAGGGTCAAAAGATTAAAGTTTGTTTAGATGGTGGGCCGAAGCCAAAAAGAGTCAAGTTGACCGATCCCCGTCGAGGAAGGAGATCATTTTTTGTATATGACATGGTGAAGTGTGATTCATCACGCCAAAGAACGTGTTCCACTGCTCCAGAGTCCAATGTTGGTGAGCTTTACACCACTCCAGCCGACGCTCGGAATTGCGCATGGTGATCTTAGGCTTGTGTGTGGCTGCTCAGCCACAGAAACCCATTTCATGAAGCTCCCGACAAACAGTTCTTGTGCTGACGTTGCTTCCAGAGCCGTTTTGGAACTCGGTAGTGAGTGTTGCAACCAAGGACAGACAATGTTTACGTGCTACTCGTTTCAACACTTGGCGGTCCCGTTCTGTGAGCTTGTGTGGCCTACCAGTTTGCGGCTGAGCCGTTGTTGCTCCTAGATGTTTCCACTTCACAATAACAGCACTTACAGTTGACCGGGGCAGCTCTAGCAGGGCAATAATTTGACTAACTGACTTGTTGGAAAGGTGGCATCCTATGGGGGTGCCACATTGAAAGTCACTGTGCTCTTCAGTACGGGCCATTCTCCTGCCAATGTTTGTCTATGGAGAATGCATTGCTGGGTGCTCCATTGTATACACCTGTCAGCAACGGGTGTGGCTGAAATAGCCAAATCCTCTAATTTCAAGGGGTGTCGACATACTTTTGTATATATAGTGTAGTAGGAGAGGTCAGGGTTGGTTCAGGAAGGACTCTCAGGGATCAAAGGTCAGACAGTCTGGCCCTGTGACCTGAAAGCCTTGGGATGTCCCGTTTTTATTAAATTGATTCTACAGTTGAACGGACTGAACGACCAGGGCAAGGGGACAAGGGTAAGGTGGTTGACACTGCAGATTGCCAGCTCATCAACGTCCATCCCCCCTAATGCCTCGTCCTCAACTCTGGAAAATGAAACATTTAAATCAGTTGGTACCAGCCTTGGGAGGTAGTCAGGAAAAAGGTGAAATTAGACTTTCATGAACAGTATAATTTTTCAGAAGCTCATTTAAATGGGAACTCTTAGATTCTCTCCAGAGAGCTGTGGCTAAGAGAGGGGTGGAGGGAGAATCTGCAGTGGTGTTTTGAGCTGGCAGCCATCCAAACCCAGAAACATTTGCGCTCATTAGGCGGCGGCGCAGGCAGGAAGACAGAACCCCCGTGGGGGGAGTGGAGGAGAGCAGCTCCCCTGAGCTCTGGAGCATCTCTAATCTCTATTGATCCCTGCTGCACTCCTGATCTCCAGGCCCTAACCTGTAGTACACCAAAATAAGTGTCCCCAGAAACAAATACATCCCCAGAGAAAGCTGGGATCTAGCTGGTCAGGATTAGAGTTGATAGGATGTATCCCAAATAGACACCCATTATCTTTATAGTGCACAACGTTTCACCAGGGCTGATAGCAAATAACATTACAACTCTTCAGAGTGCCCAGGTTAAAAGTAGTGCACTATATAGGGAACAGAGTGTCATTTGGGACACAGAATAGACGACTTTACTGTCCAGGCGGTCGCACACAGGCTTTCCATTTCGTGGTCTTCTGCAGGTCAGGGGATGATGGGAAAATGCCATCTGACATGGATGGCTATAATCAATAGACAAAAAGGGGAGCTGCTCCCTCTCTCTGACCCCTACAACATGTTAGAGTACCACTAACCCTCTGACCCCTACAACATGTTAGAGTACCGCTAACCCTCTGACCCCTACAACATGTTAGAGTACCACTAACCCTCTGACCCCTACAACATGTTAGAGTACCACTAACCCTCTGACCCCTACAACATGTTAGAGTACCGCTAACCCTCTGACCCCTACAACATGTTAGAGTACTGCTAACCCTCTGACCCCTACAACATGTTAGAGTACCACTAACCCTCTGACCCCTACAACATGTTAGAGTACTGCAAACCCTCTGACCCCTACAACATGCTAGAGTAAAACTATCTAGGATATCAAAGGAAGTGGGATAATTGGCTCTCAGAAACTTTTCTCAGCTACACACACCATCCTCTTTCAACATGTTCTCAGTCCTACATCATCCAATGCCATAGATTCAGTTTCATCGTCATTCCCCTTTATTAAGAGTAGACGGTAGTATGAGGAACTCTGTTATATACCATGTCGGATGCCCTAACTATAGCATCTTAGAAATACATGCAGTGACAACAGTGACCCCGCCACTCCCTCAGAGTATGTAGATGTCTGAACCTCTCGCTCTCTTTCTGTTGTCCTTCGGGATATCAGTTGTGTTTGAAGATTGGCAGCGGGGGTCGGTCAGTGAGATGAAGACTCTCCTATGGACAGCCTTAGAAGGGGTCAGAGAGGGAAGAGAAAGGTTGGTTCCCTGACCACTTACTTTCTGACACTCAAATCCCCTCAGCTCTAGCCTGGATAAATCCTACTCGCACATCCAGGGGCTTCTCTCAATCATATCCCTCCACTGAGGGGTGAAAAGGAAGGAGGGGAAGGAGGGAGGAAATTGCTCAACTACTTAAGAAGAGGAGAGGCAACTCTCCAGTCTGAGCCTGCCCACCAATCAGGACGACTGTGTGAACTGAAGGGGCTCTTTATTTCAAATAAATACCTCCCGAACACACACACCACACCAGGGTTTCCGTTAGCCGGTAATTGCCAGCTTTTGGCCGATTAAATAAATTAAATGCTGACAAATTAAATTGTGGCCTGCCAAATTTTCCGGGGCTGCATATCACACATCCTGATTTTGTGCTTCAGAACCACTAACTCCTTGCACGCTGCCTTATGTGAATGCTGCAGCGGAGAGAGAGACCTTGGGCTACTGTTGATTGCAAAAATTGAGAACTTTTTCCATTGAAGTAAAATTAAAGTTAAAGTATGCCTATGGTGAAAAGCTTACAACAGGAATGTCCTGCTAAATGGACAAGATTTAATATTATACTTGGCAAAGGTGATAATGTTGGCACTGCCAAATGTGACTTGTTTCATAATACAAGGAGTATGTCATGCGTCACTACTTCACAAGAGAGGCATTTGAACATATTCATTTCAATCAAAATTAGGTTTTTGGCAGAAATGCCTTTGGGAACATGTGAACTTTCATGTGCTTTAATAACAAACTTGTATGCCATTTACAAGCCTAGTTAGTTATTCCACAGAAAAAGACAGGAACCTTCCTGTTTGCCATGATTGGCTGAGATAATGGATGGACTGGACATGCCAAGAGATGCCTTTCTTTTTTTTTAAGATATCACAAAGTATTGCTATAATGCTCTCCACTTTCTGGAGGACCGAGTTTTGAAATCTGTGGAATGCCTTTCCGGATGACATCTTCAAACTAAGGGCAACCGAGAGGGAGAAGCCTTCATCCATGTATACGGGTAAAATATTCTAGCTAGCTAGATTTTCAGATATTATACATGTCTAATCTTGTTATTAAGTCATTTTCATTGCAAGTTAAAGCGTACTGTTAGCTAGCTAGCTAAAGTTAGCTGGATGGCTCGCTAGCTAACATTACATGTATGATTTGTATAGACGTAATCTCGTTGAACCTCGTTGGTTAGCCTTAGCTACCTGCAGATTAATACAGGGTAGCAATGTTATGAGTTGGAATTATGGTTCATTGTTTAGCTAGCTAGCTACATGTCTAAACAAGACTCCACTATGCAAGTAACCATTTCACTGCACAGTTTACACCTTCTGTATCCTTTTCATGTGACAAATAAACTTTAATCTTATTTGATATAGTGTGTGTTTACTAGAGACGGTAATGTGAAGAACCTGCACCAAAGTCAAATTAGGATATAACGTTAGGCCAACGAGAGTGTCCAAGTTCCAGAATACCCTGCTTTTATTTCATCACACTCACAACCATAAGTTACTTTATGTAATTAGCTTGCATTAAATTGTAAATAATAATTTTGTTGTGAGTTTATTTTCCTGTAATAATGAAAACAAATTAGCTAAAGACGTTGTCAGCTATATGACATGGTCATTATTTGAACTGGCTAGCCAGCTAACGAGCAAGAAATGAACCAAAACATTGTTGAGAAAGTAGCTTTTAGTTGCCTGGTTTGCGAGATTGACATATACTAAATACATGTTTAAACGGATGGGTTTATTGATGTTAAAATACACCAGTTATGCTATTTTGGACCACCAGGCTACTGATGTCATGCAACCTGTCGTTTTTGTGTTTATACTTTTTCTTAAAGACATGTAAATCCTTAAGGAGATGGGTGGGGTTAAGGCTTAAGAGGGTGTGAACGATGCTGAATGAGTGTAGATAAAGAAGAGCTCTCAATTAATTCAAAGCAGAATTACTTTCCCCATTGTTCCTCAACTGTTGTGTATGATATACAATTTTCTGGTTTTATCCAATGTAAAAAATAAAAAATAAACTGTTTCGAATTTTGCTACATAAGACCGAATCGAGCCGGTCGGTCACAAATGTAGGCTACTCTGCAACTCCTTATTCAGGTGGGATGACCTTTTTTTTTCTGGGGGGGATTTATAAATCATTTGTTTTATAATTATTATTCTTGTATATCATTATTATTGTAGACCTATTTATTCATCCAAACCAGTTCTTTAAATATGCAAACACGTGTTTTGTTTCCTTCTGTTGATAACAATTTCTTGTCTAAATTAAGTTCAATCTGCCTTTTTAATTGTGTGCTCCGTATAATCTAACAATATAATGCTTATCTTCATTTTTTTAAACGGAAGATAAAAAAAGATCACGTAAATGAATGATTTCCCCTCCTGTATATCTATATAGCAGACACAGTAGCCTGTCTGAAAGAGAAGCATGTCGGTGTTGTGGCATCGCTCTCCCCCGCTCTCCCCCCCACTCTCTCTCCCCCACTCTTCCCCACTCTCCGGGGTTAGGCATTAGCTTTTTCCTTTAGACGTATTTTCAAATATCATACAGTGGACTCTTAAGCCTATAGGCCCATGCATTCAACGCCCTGATGCATTTAGTGCTCAATTCCACAACAGCTGAACCATGGACAAGGATTGTTTCAGGAAAGTAAAAACCAATGAATTGGCTAAAGTTTTGCATATGCAATACAAAACACTATCCTTGTGTTTCGAAGTAATTGGTTATAGGCTGTTTTTAAAGGAAATGTAAATGTGGCTCATTATCCCTTGTTTACTGATGGCAATATTATTGATGACGCACCCAATTCATATGGATGACCGGTCAAATGTCCGATAAATTACAATCTTCCCGGTCACTTGTCTGGTGCCAAATCTTCCTAGCGGAAGCACTGCCACACACAACTCAACAATGGAGGATAATTAATGAGGAGGAGAGGAGGAGGGAGAGGGGGCATGATAAACAGACTGGGGAAGGTGGCTTCCATGAGCTGGCAGAGAGTGAATCCCTCACACAGAGCAGGACAGAGAAGCAGATATCTGGCTGAACGGATATGGCTAGTTGAAGGCTGATAAAATGAGAGACTGGCCACGCCAGTCAGTAACTAGAAGAGGAGGAAGAGAGCTCTGTAAATCGTTGACTGGCATAGAGGCAAGCATCAGAGAGAGGGAGAATAAAAAAGAAAGAGAGGGGGAATAAGAAAGAGAATGAGAAAGGGAAGTGGAATAAGAAAGAGGGGGAATAAGAAAGAAAGAGGGAATAAGAAAGAAAGAGGGGGAATAAGAAAGGGAGGTGGAATAAGAAAGAGGGGAGAATAAGAAAGAGAGAAAAGGGGAATAAGAAAGAGAGAGAGGGGGAATAAGAAAGAGAGAGAGGGGGAATAAGAGAGGGGGATTAAGAAAGAAAGAGAGGGGGAATAAGAGAGGGGGATTAAGAAAGAAAGAGAGAAGGGAATAAGAAAGAGAGGGGGAATAAGAAGAGAAGGGGAATAAGAAAGAGAGAGAGGGGGGGAATAAGAAAGAGGGGGATTAAGAAAAGAGGGGGATATTTTTTTTCACCTTTATTTAACCAGGTAAGCCAGTTGAGAACAAGTTCTCATTTACAACTGCGACATGGCCAAGATTAAGCAAAACAGTGTGAAAAAAAACAACACAGAGTTACACATAAACAAACAGAAAAGAAAAATTGAAAAAAAAATAGAAAAATCTATCTACAGTGTGTGCAAATGTAGAAGAGTAGGGAGGTAGGCAATAAGTAGGCCCTAGAGGTGAAAATAATTACAATATGCATTAATACTGGAGTGATTGATGTGCAGATGATGATGTGCAAGTAGATACTGGGGTGCAAAAGAGCAAGAGGGTAAGTAATACTATGGGGATGAGTTAGTTGGATGGGCTATTTACAGATTGGCTGTGTACAGGTACAATGACCAGTAAGTGCTCCGACAGCTAATGCTTAAAGTTAGAGAAGGAGATAAGACTCCATCTTCAGAGATTTTCGCAATTCGTTCCAATCATTGGCAGCAGAGAACTGGAAGGAAAGGCAGCTAAAAGAAGTGTTGGCTTTGGGGATGACCAGTGAAATATACCTGCTGGTGGGCGTGCTACGGGTGGGTGTTGCTATGGTGACCAGTGAGCTGAGATAAGGCGGGGCTTTACCTAGCAAAGACTTGTAGATGACCTGGAAACAATGGGTTTGGCGACGAATATGAAGCGAGTTCCAGCCAATGAGAGCATACAGGTCGCAGTGGTGGGTAGTATATGGGGTTTTGGTGACAAAACGGATGGCACTGTGATAGACTACATCCAGTTTTCTGAGTAGAGTGCTGGGGGCTATTTTGTAAATGACATCGCCGAAGTCAAGGATCGGTAGGATAGTTTCTGAATAAGAAAGAGAGAAAGAGATGAGGGAATGAGAGAGAGAAAGAAAGAGGATGAGAGAGTGAGAGACAATGACAGATAGGGTATTAAAAGAGAGCGAAAAACACTGAGAATGCATGCTGACGCACCCACCCACAGGGGATAGCCTAATTATATAATGACAGGCCATTATCTATGTCCGTGGCTTATCGATTGATGGTAGTACCACCAGTTTCATCTGCTGGTACGTGCAACCTTGCTGATCACACACAGCAGTCTGTCGCTAATTCAAATAGCACTGCTTTATTGTTGTTGCACACCAACGCACACTGGAAAGGGGGAGAAAGGAGGGAGAGGGTGGAGAGGGGGAGATGAGTCTGGCCCTGGTAAAACGGTCATTAAGTACCCTAACCATGCTTTTTCACAAGTCTGAACACGAACTCTGTCCGTCCGTCTGTCTGGCGGGTCTTCAGTACATGACAAAACATACATTATCACACTAATGGTTTTAAAGCCCACAATATGAGACGGTTTGAACCCATTAGCAAATGTCCATTTTACTGTCCGTAAAACACAAAGGTTTTGGGATGGAAAAAGGGGTGGAATTTATAATCCACAGTTAAAAGCCTGTACAGTTAAATTCTGTTGGAAGCTACTTTAATTCCAGCACTTTCTCTGAGTAGCAACCATAAAACTTTAAAAAGCATCAATGAGCGCTATAGGCTGTGGCACATCAGTAAAAAATGTTTTTATGTTTGGACTTTTTTTTTTTTTTTATACAATGCATGTTTTCATTGCTTGGTTGTATATAAATTAATTGGTTTTCTTAAAAAAAAAAAAAGTTGGATGTGTCGGACTCAATTATTCAACAAGGTTGTTCTGACTCTCAGGCCTATAATGCACTACTGTTGTGTCAAATCCTCGCCAACCTGGCATGGTATAATTTGATACAGAATATTTTCTGATAATAATACTGATCATATGCTCAGTCCTGGCCGATATGCCGCCTTGCAAAGTAGAATAGTAGCCTAGGCTATACAGTGTCGGCCCACAAGGCACTTTTATGAATGAATGAATCCCTGTCATTTGGTTACATTAATTTCTGTTAATGCATGTACTAATTACAGTAATTTACCGTTCTCATTCTCAGCGTGGAAACGTTGTTGCAGGGTTCACAACCTGCTACACTTGTGAGAAACAAGTTGAGGTTTATTTCTTACCCTCATTTACGAGCTCCATGTGAGCAATGAGCATATGTCTGGTTTCTCTGTCCTGTTAATGTTGACGGAGTGCTCATCTGGGGCTCCATGTGAGCAATGAGCATATGTCTGGCTTCTCTGTCCTGTTAATGTTGACGGAGTGCTCATCTGGGGCTCCATGTGAGCAATGAGCATATGTCTGGCTTCTCTGTCCTGTTAATGTTGACGGAGTGCTCATCTGGGGCTCCATGTGAGCAATGAGCATATGTCTGGCTTCTCTGTCCTGTTAATGTTGACGGAGTGCTCATCTGGGGCTCCATGTGAGCAATGAGCATATGTCTGGCTTCTCTGTCCTGTTAATGTTGACGGAGTGCTCATCTGGGGCTCCATGTGAGCAATGAGCATATGTCTGGCTTCTCTGTCCTGTTAATGTTGATCGGAGTGCTCATCTGGGGCTCCATGTGAGCAATGAGCATATGTCTGGCTTCTCTGTCCTGTTAATGTTGACGGAGTGCTCATCTGGGGCTCCATGTGAGCAATGAGCATATGTCTGGCTTCTCTGTCCTGTTAATGTTGACGGAGTGCTCATCTGGGGCTCCATGTGAGCAATGAGCATATGTCTGGCTTCTCTGTCCTGTTAATGTTGACGGAGTGCTCATCTGGGGCTCCATGTGAGCAATGAGCATATGTCTGGCTTCTCTGTCCTGTTAATGTTGACGGAGTGCTCATCTGGGGCTCCATGTGAGCAATGAGCATATGTCTGGCTTCTCTGTCCTGTTAATGTTGACGGAGTGCTCATCTGGGGCTCCATGTGAGCAATGAGCATATGTCTGGCTTCTCTGTCCTGTTAATGTTGACGGAGTGCTCATCTGGGGCTCCATGTGAGCAATGAGCATATGTCTGGCTTCTCTGTCCTGTTAATGTTGACGGAGTGCTCATCTGGGGCTCCATGTGAGCAATGAGCATATGTCTGGCTTCTCTGTCCTGTTAATGTTGACGGAGTGCTCATCTGGGGCTCCATGTGAGCAATGAGCATATGTCTGGCTTCTCTGTCCTGTTAATGTTGACGGAGTGCTCATCTGGGGCTCCATGTGAGCAATGAGCATATGTCTGGCTTCTCTGTCCTGTTAATGTTGTGGAGTGCTCATCTGACGGAGTGCTCATCTGGGGCTCCATGTGAGCAATGAGCATATGTCTGGCTTCTCTGTCCTGTTAATGACGGAGTGCTCATCTGGGGTGCTCATCTGGGGCTCCATGTGAGCAATGAGCATATGTCTGGCTTCTCTGTCCTGTTAATGTTGACGGAGTGCTCATCTGGGGCTCCATGTGAGCAATGAGCATATGTCTGGCTTCTCTGTCCTGTTAATGTTGACGGAGTGCTCATCTGGGGCTCCATGTGAGCAATGAGCATATGTCTGGCTTCTCTGTCCTGTTAATGTTGACGGAGTGCTCATCTGGGGCTCCATGTGAGCAATGAGCATATGTCTGGCTTCTCTGTCCTGTTAATGTTGACGGAGTGCTCATCTGGGGCTCCATGTGAGCAATGAGCATATGTCTAGCTTCTCTGTCCTGTTAATGTTGACGGAGTGCTCATCTGGGGCTCCATGTGAGCAATGAGCATATGTCTGGCTTCTCTGTCCTGTTAATGTTGACGGAGTGCTCATCTGAACACGCATAGAAGTACCCAGCCTGCATCTCACAAATGTCAAATGCAGGAAAGTGCCTACATCAGGCGGTGTCAGAGGAAGACCCTAATTGTCAAACACTCCAGCCACTCTAGTCATAGACTGTCCTCTCTGCTACCGCACGGCAAGCGGTACCGGAGTGCCAAGTCTAGGTCCAGTGCATTGCCCCTCCCCTCCCTTCTACTCTCTGTTACTAGCAATGCAGTCACTTTAATAACTCTACCTACATGTACATATTACCTCGACACCCCTGTATATAGCCTCCACATGGACTCTGTACCGGTACCCCCTGTATATAGCCTCCACATTGACTCTGTATCGGTACCCCCTGTATATAGCCTCCACATTGACTCTGTACCGGTACCCCCTGTATATAGCCTCCACATTGACTCTGTACCGGTACCCCCTGTATATAGCCTCCACATTGACTCTGTACCGGTACCCCCTGTATATAGCCTCCACATTGACTCTGTACCGGTACCCCTGTATATAGTCTCCACATTGACTCTGTACCGGTACCCCCCTGTATATAGCCTCCACATTGACTCTGTACCGGTACCCCCTGTATATAGCCTCCACATTGACTCTGTACCGGTATTGACTCTGTACCGGTACCCCCTGTATATAGCCTCCACATTGACTCTGTACCGGTACCCCTGTATATAGCCTCCACATTGACTCTGTACCGGTACCCCCTGTATATAGCCTCCACATTGACTCTGTACCGGTACCCCCTGTATATAGCCTCCACATTGACTCTGTACCGGTACCCCCTGTATATAGCCTCCACATTGACTCTGTACCGGTACCCCTGTATATAGCCTCCACATTGACTCTGTACCGGTACCCCCTGTATATAGCCTCCACATTGACTCTGTACCGGTACCCCCTGTATATAGCCTCCACATTGACTCTGTACCGGTACCCCCTGTATATAGCCTCCACATTGACTCTGTACCGGTACCCCCTGTATATAGCCTCCACATTGACTCTGTACCGGTACCCCCTGTATATAGCCTCCACATTGACTCTGTACCGGTACCCCTGTATATAGCCTCCACATTGACTCTGTACCGGTACCCCCTGTATATAGCCTCCACATTGACTCTGTACCGGTACCCCTGTATATAGCCTCCACATTGACTCTGTACCGGTACCCCTGTATATAGCCTCCACATTGACTCTGTACGTACCCCCGGTCCACATTGACAGTACCCCCTGTATATAGCCTCCACATTGACTCTGTACCGGTACCCCCTGTATATAGCCTCCACATTGACTCTGTACCGGTACCCCCTGTATATAGCCTCCACATTGACTCTGTACCGGTACCCCCTGTATATAGCCTCCACATTGACTCTGTACCGGTACCCCCTGTATATAGCCCCACTATTGTTATTTTACTGCTGCTCTTTAATTATCTCTTACTTTTTTTTTGTATTTTCTGCATTGTTGGTTAAAGGCTTGTAAGTAAGCATTTCACTGTATTTGGCGCATGTGACAGATTGAATTTGATTTGAGTAGTTGGAATCTTAACATACCGTATGCAGCTGTAGTGTTTGAATGTGTTGTAGTAGCTGGAATCTTAACATACCTTATGCAGCTGTAGTGTTTGAATGTGTTGTAGTAGTTGGAATCTTAACATACCTTATGCAGCTGTAGTGTTTGAATGTGCTGTAGTAGTTGGAATCTTAACATACCTTATGCAGCTGTAGTGTTTGAATGTGCTGTAGTAGTTGGAATCTTAACATACCTTATGCAGCTGTAGTGTTTGAATGTGCTGTAGTAGTTGGAATCTTAACATACCTTATGCAGCTGTAGTGTTTGAATGTGCTGTAGTAGTTGGAATCTTAACATACCTTATGCAGCTGTAGTGTTTGAATGTGTTGTAGTAGTTGGAATCTTAACATACCTTATGCAGCTGTAGTGTTTGAATGTGTTGTAGTAGCTGGAATCTTAACATACCTTATGCAGCTGTAGTGTTTGAATGTGCTGTAGTAGTTGGAATCTTAACATACCTTATGCAGCTGTAGTGTTTGAATGTGCTGTAGTAGCTGGAATCTTAACATACCTTATGCAGCTGTAGTGTTTGAATGTGTTGTAGTAGTTGGAATCTTAACATACCGTATGCAGCTGTAGTGTTTGAATGTGCTGTAGTAGTTGGAATCTTAACATACCTTATGCAGCTGTAGTGTTTGAATGTGTTGTAGTAGTTGGAATCTTAACATACCTTATGCAGCTGTAGTGTTTGAATGTGTTGTAGTAGTTGGAATCTTAACATACCTTATGCAGCTGTAGTGTTTGAATGTGCTGTAGTAGTTGGAATCTTAACATACCTTATGCAGCTGTAGTGTTTGAATGTGCTGTAGTAGTTGGAATCTTAACATACCTTATGCAGCTGTAGTGTTTGAATGTGCTGTAGTAGTTGGAATCTTAACATACCTTATGCAGCTGTAGTGTTTGAATGTGCTGTAGTAGTTGGAATCTTAACATACCTTATGCAGCTGTAGTGTTTGAATGTGCTGTAGTAGTTGGAATCTTAACATACCTTATGCAGCTGTAGTGTTTGAATGTGCTGGCAGCCTTCTGACATTCCAGACACAACTGGATGGCACCAGGATAGTCCTCCTCCTACAGGACAGAGAGAGACACAAACTAAAAACGAGAATATCAGACATTAAACAAACTCTGTCAAACATAATTGGGTTGGTTAAAGACTAGGGCTAACTTCCTGATTAGTACATATTTTGGTGTATACAAGAATACACAAACATATTGTGTTGAAGTAGGCCAGAGTGAAAAAAAGTTTGGTAACCACTACTGTTACTACTGTATGTAGCTTGGTCTTGGTGGGATAACTCAGAGCGTCAGCTCTTTTCGATCCTATGGGCTACAACTAAATACTTCTCATGTGTATATCTGTCGCTAGCCTTACAAGCTACTGAAATCTATGGCGACAGCAGCAGGAATGAGTCTAGGATGGTCTGCCATTACAAATGGGATTCAGGGATTCATGACGATCTGGATTTAATAACCAAGCCGTGAGTCTCTTACCTCCAGCATCTCACTGAGTCGAACATCAGTCCTTTGCTGTAAAACAACAAGCAAAACAGTTAAAGGAATACTTCTGGATTTTGGCAATTGGCCCTTTATCTACTTACTCAGAGTCAGATGAACTCGTGGATACTATTTGTATGTCTCTATGTGCAGTTTGAAGTAAGTTGTTAACTAGCACAACTGCTAACTAGCGTTAGCGAAATGACGAGGTCTTGTTAAGATTATGCTAACGTTAGTTAGCATTGGCTCAGCAACTACCTCTAACTTCCTTCATACTGGACAGAGACATAAAAATGGTATACACAAGTGTATCTACTTCCTCAGAGTCTAATGAAGGGCCTCATTGACAAAATCCCTAAGTATCCATTTAAGAATGATCATCATTATCAAGAACCACAACCTAAATGTTGAGCCTCAATTAGGAAATAAGTAACATCCCACAACTGAATTGTGTTGCATGTAGATATCCATATGTCTGTATCAGGATTTAAAGCAACAAGGTGACTTGGACAGTTACCAGGGTCTTGATGGTCCTCAGTGACTTCAGCAGCCCTGTGAGCAGGTGTCTCCTCCTCTGATTGGCTAGGAGCCCCAGGCTGGCCTCGGTGAAGTCCTCCTTTGAAATACTCAGCTGCCTGGAACCAGGAAGTGACATCATGAAACATTTACCATCCTGGCACAGTTCTGTTGGAGTAGTCTAAAAATGCTTCGCAACTCTGACTGAACCGAAGTACAGGTAAACTTGTTGTACATGTGCACAGTGGGAAAGATATTAATTAGCAGGGACAGGGCTGAGAGGAAAATTCAACCCCAAGCATCCCCAAAGGAAGAGAAGTAGCTTTGAGAGGGAGGGTGGGTCACTTCTGAGTACTTACCTCCTAGCATTGGTGCAAATCACTGCAGCCAGCTGTAGATTGGTTTGTAATGACGTCACCCTCTCCAACTCCTGCAGAAAACAAGAGATCCATTCACATTGAGTGACCAAAGTTACTCTTTCTTTAACAGTCCACTCTGCACATGGTAAAATGTTATGGTACAGAAGATAACAATTGAGTTGAACGCTAGCTGGAATAGGACTGTGTATAATAAAGGGTCACTGTAACTTTTAAAGTCAGTTGAATTGTCTCATCTGCTCCAGTTTCCTGTGAGCCCCATCTGTCACTAATGGGGTGAATCAGGGAGAATCATTCCCCCACACAGGGTACGAAACGTTCTTCATTTTCTCTTGCGCACCCCACTGTGACCCATGAGAAAACACCACACCACATTCTCCTCCATCCATTGTCTCTATTCAGTACCAGTGCCTCACTGGCAAAGGCTTCAACATATCAACCCTAAAGTGTGTGTTTGTGCATGAGTGTGTCATAATATCAAAAACACAAACATTCAGAAAGAAATGGAGGAGTTCTGTAATGGAAAGAGGAAATGAGTGGTTTTACATGGAAAAGGCCAACCCAACAACGACCTCTCAAAGAATGAACATGCCCTCAGCTACTGTGGAGTCACTGAATAGTGATATTCTGACTTGTTTTTTGAAGAGCCAGCTGTCATCGCCTTGAGGTGAGAGCGCACGCTAACTAACCTCATCTTAGGCGAACATTATTGGGGCTGGTCAAAGACTCAAAGAGGCAGCCGTCAGAGAAAGACAACACACCCTGTCATGTTTTTTTTTTGTATGTATGTATTTTTATTCAAGTTTTACAGAATGTACATCAATGTAAGTACAAAGAATACTGTCATGTTAAAAACAACTATTTGGTGAGGGAATACGAGGTGGAAAATTGATTCAGCACAGTAGATAAAGAGGGGCAAACAGAGAAACGGCTCTTACGTCAGAACAGACGTCTAAACAAACAATCACATTCAAACTGGATAGAGAATAGCCTCCTGGCTGGCTTGATCAGTTGACATAAAACAAGTCACAAACAACTCCTAGTTTAAGGGCATGGATGCTGTTAACCTCATGAAGTGAGGGACATAAGGCCTACTGCTACATGCAAGTGGACACGACTCAGGCTGTACCCAAACTAACCTCTCCCAGATCAACTGAATGACCATACACCATCAAACATAATGCAGATCCGTGTTGCCAACAGAATCAGCCTCTGAGGCTGACTAGACACTTCATTTTTCAACCCGTCTCAACCTTTTCTTCTGAAAAAACAATTCAGCTTTTAGCTGCAAATGTGTACAAGATCAAATAACCCTTATGCAGTATAGTAGGCCTTACATGATGAGCAATAGAGTTGCTGTAGTTGAACAGTATGAATGTAGTATTTTCAGAGCAAGTTAAACAACATGCATTAGTAATGCTGAACAAATAGTGTCCTTGGACGTGCCCTTGCCCAAAGGGCGGAGTGGCAGCTCTGCTGAGTCACTGAGAATTAAGAACTAGTGACTCACCGCGGCACAGTCGCATCATTAGTGAGACCGACCAGTAAGCCAAGTTTCTCGCTAATACCCAGGCCAGTGGCCCGAAATCCCATTGTAAAACCTGAAGCTAGCTACAGCTCTCGGGTCTCGCCTGCACCCCAATGGCAGACAAGGTTAAGGCCTTAAGTCCAATGAATCATCAGAAAACTTCCTAGCATGACAATTGAGTTTTCAGTGGTATAATTTGTGTCTGTGAAAGAAGCAGTGTGTGTGGAATGCAAGCTAAATACAGAAAAACAGCAGAAACCTATCACACACACACCTAAAATGTACTTCCTGACTGAGCAAATGGAAGCCGTAGCCCAACGCCCGGTCCGTTCACAGCCCTTTGCGCTAGAATGGCTGAGACACACGACAAGGGGTCTCTACTATAGAGTTTACACATCTTTCTAACCATTTATACCTCTGTTTGGAGACACATCTATCTAGCTGATCCAGCAGATCTGATAGAACATCCCCATCGGGTTACAGAGACACACACAGCAGCCTGGCGATTAACACATGACCTCTGCCCTATCTCCCATCCTCCCAGGAGTAAACCTGTCTGTTAGCGAGCTGACAACCACAGCAGCAGATGTTTTATTTGATTTGTTTAACCTTTGTTTAACTAGGCAAGTCAGTTAAGAACAATTTCTAATTTACAATGACGGCCTAGGAACAGTGGGTTAACTGCCTTGTTCAGGGGCAGAATGACCGATTTTTACCTTGTCAGCTCTGGGATTTGACCTAGCAACCTTTCAGTTACTGGCCCAACGCTCTAACCGCCCCAAGCAGATCCTGTAGCTTCTAAAAACACAGTGGTGCAAAAGGCCAATTCAACCCCTCAGAATACTATGATATAGGTAGAAGTGGCAATACTACATTTCTCAAGCGACCCAAGACCTGGGTGGAAATGGAAGATGAGATTTGATGGGAAGCAAATGACACTCGACGGGCTGTTCACCATTCGGCTGTACTCCTAAAAGTGGTGAACTGCATCCCAGTGGTGTAGTGGAGGGTATACCCAGGTACACACAGCATACTTATTTTTCAGTGGGCATTACGTATACTCACTTCTTAATGCCCACTGAAATGTATCAAAGTAGTGTGGTGGAAGTACACGCCGTATCAATTAATAAGACAGATGGAACAGATCAGAATGTTCAGGTTAAACATTTTAATTATTTCTTCACATTTTAGGCACAGCAATGTGCACACGGCAGTAGGCCTATGGTGGGATTTTGGCTATAGGCTGCTTTGAAGCAAGCTAAGACACACGTCATAATAGGAAGTAAAACGTCCAGGTTTCAAACAATTAAGGAACAGGAACAATATAGTGATGCTAATGATAGACCTAACCGTCTTCTGGTAGATGGAAAGGCTTTCCCAACAACCTTCTCTATTAAAATGTTTACTAGCTACAAAGTAGCCTATCCCAACCAGTCAGAATGATATCATGAATATATGCGTCAATCCAGAGGTCATTTCTTTTGAAATCTCCATCTCATGTGACAGAAACAGCTAACCAAACAACAGAGCTAGGTGTCTGCACACTTGAATTAAAAGGGTAAAAAAAAGTCATTTCTTAGATTTTCCCAAGACCTCAAAAATGGTATCCTGATGTGGTTCAACCATTGTTGTTGAGTTATAAAAACAACAAAAACGTATGTTCTATAACTTACGTTTCAATAGTAAGCCTACTATTAGGCTACTGCACAGTACAGCTTGGGTTGGACTGACTGAAAGACCAATACGGGATTCACCATTTTAGGTCATTCAGAGTGTATGTCACTGTTTCTCATAGAACTGATCACGCCGGGTGGGCCGTTTGAGATGTTTGGACAGAGTAACTGTTCTATATTCATGCCACCGCCCCCAACACACTAACTACACACTGGATCCTGTCCCATTCAGAGTGTATGTCACTGTTTCTCATAGAACTGATCACGCCGGGTGGGCCGTTTGAGATGTTTGGACAGAGTAACTGTTCTATATTCATGCCACCGCCCCCAACACACTAACTACACACTGGATCCTGTCCCATTCAAATAAATGGTTGTGGGGGGAAATGTGACTGCTCAGAAAAATGTGTCTGCAATCAAAAACAGCACACACATACACACTCCGTTCTCCAATCTACCCTCCAAGAAGGGCGAGAGATCATGTTTAATTACAGTTCAAAGTAGCTAGCTGCTCAGTTCACACTTTTTTGGCCAATTACATTTACACAGGTGCTGCCAACAGTAGACAATCTACAGACAGAATACAGACACACAGTCAACATACACAATATAAATACAGTCAACATAAAACCATTTACTTTATTTTATGCATGACCCTAAGCATGATGGGATGTTAATTGCTTAATCAACTCCGGACCACACCGGTGTAAGCACCTGCTTTTAATACACTTTGTATCCCTCAACTACTCAACAGTTAACATTATTGTCAGTTACCTGTATCTATAGATGAAGAGGGAGGAATAGAGCACATAGTGCTGTTCAGAGGTGTACATAGTGCTAATGCAGTATAGTGCAGTTATTAGTATTACAGGTCATTGATGGAAGGTGCAGTGACCGACTCAATGCAAAGTCTATTACTCCCCATGAGCCCGATAGCCTGTTGGTGAGGGCCACAGCACCAACAGGGAAGACAAATCACTAATAGCAACATCTATGGCGGGTAAGTGCTCGCACCGAAAAATAGTGAAAAACAACTGTCCAAGTCCATTTCATTCCTTTGTCAGCATTGTATTACCTGACAACATATCGGGGGGTAATTCATTAGGATACAGGCTATGACTCTGGTACCAATCTCTTTCTCCCTGACAATCTCCCGCTCTCTCAGACATTGGCTAGTTTGGCAACTCAATTATAGGGCTTCTGTTTTAAGTTGGCCGATAAGCATCGCGTTAGGGCAGCTCCCATTTTACATCACCAATCAAGGTCGTTCAACTATATATCAAGCTGTGATGGCTCCATCACATCTGGAGCCGAGGATAAGGTTCAGCCAACACCTCACGGCTTTAACAGACCTCCTAGCCACTCTCAAAGGGCGACTAGGAGGGCAAAATGACACGTCAAGCAATCTTTCCTTAGCCTGAGACTTAAACTGACAGTTACCATGGATCCCCTAACATCACACTGTTGATTCAGTATTGACTGGAGAGGCTGAAACACACAGAACACATCACGGGTGAATGGGCTGGCAGTACCGGTCATGATAAATGTGGCACCCGCTGCTTCAGTGTGACTGCAGGTGTCCGGGGTGTCGGCCTAACCACGACCCTGACCTTTACGTCTGGCTATCCCCACAGGGGGAAGAGCAGAATCCACTCAGGACAAGCTACAGCAGCAGGACAGTGGGGGGGTCAAACTGCTCTCACCACATGCCATTAATCTACATCTAGACTATATCCTCATTACTTACTATCACGCATAGCTAGACTACATATCTCCATACAAACATATAGTACCTATATAATATCATAGCTAGACTACATATCTCTATGCAAATTATATAATATAATACCTATACTACATATCGCCATACACATGACATAATACCTAAATATTATAGCTAGACTACATATCACTATACAAATTATATTATATAATATTATAGCTAGACTACATATCTCTATGCAAATTACATAATATAATACCTATACTACATATCGCCATATAAATTATATAATACCTATACTACATATCGCCATACACATGACATAATACCTATATAATATTATAGCTAGACCACATATCACTATACAAATTATATTATATAATATTATAGCTAGACTACATATCTCTATGCAAATTATATTATATTATAGCTAGACTACATATCACAATACAAATTATATTATATTATAGCTAGACTACATATCACTATACAAATGATATTATACAATACCTATATAATATTATAGCTAGACTACATATCACTATACAAATTATATTATAGCTAGACTACATATCACTATACAAATTACATAATATAATACCTATACTACATATCGCCATATAAATTATATAATACCTATACTACATATCGCCAGACACATGACATAATACCTAAATATTATAGCTAGACTACATATCACTATACAAATTATATTATATAATATTATAGCTAGACTACATATCACTATACAAATTATATTATAGCTAGACTACATATCACTATACAAATTATATAATATTATAGCTAGACTACATATCACTATACAAATTATATTATATAATACCTATATAATATTATAGCTAGACTACATATCACCATACAAATTATATAATACCTATACTACATATCGCTATACAAACGATATACCTAAATATTATAGCTAGACTACATATCGCCATACAAACGATATACCTAAATATTATAGCTAGACTACATATCGCCACACAAACAATATAATATTACGTCATAGGTAGGCTGTATAGCGCCATACAAACAATATATAATACCTGTATAATATTATAGCATAGCTAGGCTACTAATCGCTATACAAACTATATAACACCTATATAATATTATAGCATAGCTAGGCTATACACAGCCATACAAGTATATAATATTATAGCATAGCTAGAGTATATATAGCCATAGAATCTATATAATAACCATGTAATATTTTAGGATAGCTAGGCTATATATATATCCATACAAACTATATATTATAGCATAGCTAGGCTATACATAGCCAATCAAACGATATAAAAGTGAACAAATGTTAGCACATTTCTTGAAAATCAATGTCAGAAATATCTTTATTTACATAAGTTTTCACATTGAAGTACCTTTGGCGGAGATTACAGCTTTGAGTCGTCTTGGGTATGTCTGTGTCAGTTTTGCACATCTGGATTTGGGGATTTTCTCCCATTATTCCTGGAAGATTTTCTCAAGCTCTGTTAAGTTACATGGGGAGAGGCAGTGAACAGCAATCTTCAAGTCTTCCCACGGATTTACAGTGATATTCAAGTCTGGGGTTTGGCTGGGCCAGTCAAGGACTTCCCCATTAGTTCTCAAGCCATTCAAGCATTGCTTTGGCTGTATGCTTGGAGTCATTGTCTTGTTGGAATGTAAATCTTAGCCCCAGTCTAAGGTCGTTTGCACTCTGAAGCAGGTTGTCATCAAGGATTTGGCTCCATTCAATGATGAGCTGTGCCTGTCTTTCTCCAGACATTGCACTTTGCATTGCGCTTCACATTCAGACCAGAGTAAAATTTGTTTAAATCAGACCACATCTTTTTTTATCTTATGCTCTGAGTCTTTCACGTCATGCGCCTTTTTCTCAGGAGTGGGTTCTGTCTGGCTACTCTCCCATGAAGCCCAAATTGCTGAAGTGCTGTAGAGACTCTTGTCCTTCTGGCAGGTTCAACCATTTCAGCAAAGGAACTGTGTAGTTCTGTCAGAGTGGTCATTGGGTTCTTGGTTACCTACCTGACCAAGGTCTTTCTTGGCCGGTTGCACAGTCTGGGTAGTTCCCTATGTTTTAAATTTTCCAATGATGGAGACCGCTGTATTCTTGGAAACTTTCAACAATCTAGAAATTGTGTTATACACTTCACCAGATAAAATTCGGAAAGTATTAACACCACATGGCTTTTTCCACATTTTGATACGTTAGAGCCTTATTCTAAAATGGATTAAAATAATTTTTAGACTCATCAGCAAGACCAAGGGAGGAGACCAAGATGGCCACTGACAGAGCTCCAGAGTTCCTCTGTGGAGATGGGATAATCTTCCAGAAGGACAACCATCTCTGCAGCACTCCACCAATCAGGCCTTTATGGTAGAGTGGCCAGACGGAAGCCACTCCTCAATAAAAGCCACATGACAGCCCGCTTGGAGTTTGCAAAAAGGCCCCTAAAAACTGAACATGAGAAACAGAATTCTCTGGTCTGATGAAACCAATATTAAACTCTTTGGCCTGAATGCCAAGCGTCACATCTGGAGAAAACCAGGCACCGCTCTTCACCTGGCCAATACCAGTGAAGCATGGTGGCAGCATCATGCTGTGAGGATGTTTTTCAGCGGTAGGGACTGGGAGACTAGTCAGGAAACAAGGGAAAGATTAACAGAGAAAAGTACAGAGAGATCGTTGATGAAAACCTGCTCCAGAGCGCTCAGGACCTCTGAGGTGAAGCTTCACCTTCCAACAGGTCAACGACCCAAAGCACACAGCCAAAACAACGCAGGAGTGGCTTCGGGACAAGTCTTTGAATGTCCTTGAGTGGCCCAGCCAGAGCCCGGACATGAACCCGATCGAACATCTCTGGAGACCCGAAAATAGCTTTGCAGCGACACTCCCTATCCAACCTGACAGAGCTCGAGATTATTTGCAGAGAAGAATGGGAGAAACTCCCCAAATAGAGGTGTGCCAAGCATCATACCCATGAAGGCTGTAATCACTGCCAAAGGTGCAGGGTCTAAAGAGTCTCAATACTTATGCAAATGTTATATTTCAGGGTTTTGTCATTATGGGGTATTGTGTGCAGATTGATGGGGGAAAAACTATTTAATCCATTTTAGAATAAGTAACGTAACAAAATGTGGAAAAAGTGAAGGGGTCTGAATACATTCCGAATGCATTGTAATTACTGTACATTGGTAACCAGTTGAATTTATTTTATTTTATTTATTTTATTTTACCTTTATTTTACTAGGCAAGTCAGTTAAGAACAAATTCTTATTTTCAATGACGGCCTAGGAACAGTGGGTTAACTGCCTGTTCAGGGGCAGAACGACAGATTTTGTACCTTGTCAGCTCGGGGATTTGAACTTGCAACCTCTCGGTGCAACCTCTAGTCCAATGCTCTAACCACTAGGCTACCCTGCCACCCCACCTAGGGGTTTGCGGTATATGACCAATATACCACAACTGTATCCAGGTACTCCACACTGCGACATGCTTAAGACCAGCCCTTAGTCATGGTATATTAGCCATATACCTCAAACCCCTCAGGCCTTTTTGCTTATTTATAGCTTAGCTAGGCTACATCCACTACTGTTCAAAAGTTTGAAATGTCCTGGTTTTTGAAAGAAAAGTGAATTTTTTGTCCATGAAAATAACATCAAATTTATCAGAAATACAGTGTAGACATTGTTAATGTTGTAAATGACGATTGTAGCTGGAAACGGCAGATTTTTAATGGAATATCTACATAGGCGTACAGAGGCCCATTATCAGCAACCATCACTCCTGTGTTCTAATGGCACGTTTTGTTAGCTAATCCAAGTGTATCATTTTAAAAGGCTAATTCATCACTAGAAAACTATTTAGCAATTATGTTAACACAGCTGAAAACTGTTGTCTGATTAAAGACGCAATAAAACTGGCCTTCTTTAAACTAGTTGAGTATCTGGAGCATCAGCATTTGTGGGTTTGATTACAGGCTCAAAATGTCCAGAAAAAAGACCTTTCTTCTGAAACTCGTCAGTCTATTCTTGTTCTGAGAAATGAAGGCTATTCCATGCGAGAAAATGGCAAGAAATTGAAGATCTCGTACAACGCTGTGTACTAATCCCTTCACAGAAGAGCGCAAACTGGCTACAACCAGAATAGAAAATAGGATTGGCAGGCCCCGGTGCACAACTGAGCAAGAGGACAAGTACATTAGAGTGCCTAACAAGTCCACAACTGGCAGCTTCATTAAATAGTACCTGCCTCACAAGTCCTCAACTGGCAGCTCCATTAAATAGGACCCGCAAAACACCAGTATCAACATCAACAGTGAAGAGGTGACTCTGGGATGCTGGCCTTCTAGGTAGAGTTGCAAAGAAAAATACATATCTCAGACTGGTAAATAAAAAGAAAAGAATAAGATGGGCAAATAGAACAGACACTGGACAGAGGAACTCTGCCTAGAAGGCCAGCATCCCGGAGTCGCCTCCTCACTGTTGACGTGGAATTTGGTGTTTTGCTGGTGTTTCGCTGAGTTTAGAAGGCTGCTATACTAAGCCTACTGATAATGACATGACTTAGTATTATTATAAATATGATCTTAATAATAACAAGAAGTAAACACTAAAAAAATATATAAATAAAACCAGTGAGGCTGGTCTAACATAAATAAAGTATAAAGCCTTTATTGCAGCATAGCAAAGATTAAGCTCAAGGCTTGGTGCTCAAGCTCAAGGCTTGGTGCTCAAGCTCAAGGCTTGGTGCTCACGGAATCAGTAGGCGATTAAACGCTCAAAAGAAGCAGGATGTCTTATTTCTGTAGATATATTGATGATTTATAAAGCCAGGCACATTTAACAGTTAGGCTATTGATTATAGACCTAATTAAGTTGGGGTTTCCTCTCTCCTCAATTTTCTTAGACAATAAGACAAGGGCTGTTTTCTCATCTCCTCATTCTGCTGCTGTATCTGCCTCATTGTTCTCAACACCAATATGCTGGTTAACTTTGCTATTATGCACATAGCAACATGGTCTAGGAAAAGGCTTCAATTCAACAGCGCACTGATCTGTTTCAGAACCGCGGACAGCAACCACTATCCGACGCGGGAGAAAGCGCATCCGTTATAAAATAATAGTATTTGTATTGTGTTGCACCATTGTTCCTATGTAATATAACCATCCATATACAATTTCAGTAGCACGTCTTAGACTGATAGACTGTGCCATCGCCAAGGCCTCCACAATGCATCAGTCCACTCAGACAGGCGCCAATCAGACCGGTACCATAATTATTTGTATTTTTTTTGCTACTGCTCGACTAAAAATCTTGGTCGACCAACAGCCTATCGACCAAACAATCAACTAAATGGGGTCAGCCCTAATACTAACTAAACCATTCAGCTGTGGTGCACGTCCTGACAGGTATGAATCCCCAGTTGGCCTGATCAAAGTTGTTTCCTGTCCGACCGTGAACACCTCGTACACATCTGAAAGAGCTCCAACTAAGAGGAGCATGAGGATAGACGCCCAACTACACACGCTTTTTCAGACTTCTCCCTCCCTCTCACCTCCCTCCTGTCCTTGGCTGAGGCTTTGAACCAAACACAAAATAACTGATTGCTTTAGCGAGGGGATACACACTTACTCACTCGCACATCCACAAGTCACGACAGACAATGTCAGCCAACCGGCCCTGATTAGATGTATAGCTTGAGATTGTCTTCAGTAGCAGTCACTGACAGTCATCACCTACGTTGAGTCATGTTTTACTAAGACGGGTTTGGCTGAGAACGTTAGGAAAACGATGCCTTGTTGGGAATCGTAGGTGGCTCGTTTCAGTTCGTTTGACCTTGTTCTTGATACCATGCCTTGTTTTGAGGCGATTTGACTGATGTCACGTCTATGGCTCAAATTTACTAGCTAACCAACAACTGATTGTATTTGAGAGACAAGAAGTGCAACTTTATATTTTCAATAAAAATTGGAGATGAAATATAGTTTACATGTTGTCAGCCAACTGTCAGTTTTGCCCCATAGTTGAGCATGTTTTTGTTGCTAAACAACCTATAAGGCAAATGCAGTCGTATATCTTTTTTTATTTAACCAGCAACCTTTCGGTTACTGGCCCAACGTTCTAACCACTAGCTCTACCTGCCGCCCCGTAATGGTAATGCCGGTATATTCCACATTACCTCCTTTGGCATGACTGATTGTGAGTTGATATCAATCAGCGAAAAATAAACACCGGAAGAGTTTGAGTGAGACTTTGAAAATGTATACAGTGTAAGGAAAGGAGGAAGGAAAAAGAATGAAGAAAACATACCTTAACGTAGGACGGCTGTTTTTCCAGGATAAGATCGGCAACTTTTTTGGAAACCTACAGAGCAAGGACACAAAAAAAATAACCCGGTCAGACGCTTGTAAATGCCGCCCCACCTGAGAGACACGGTTATCGTACTATGGTAGAGCATGGAGAAAAGAATAGAGGGCTTTGGTGTCTATCTATAACATAAGTCTTTAACCAAGAGGATTCTCACAATGTGGAATATCTGTATTGTTGATCAAACAGAGCCTGAATTAGCCTACACTTTACTACGAGACTGAATTAGCCTACACTTTACTACTAGACTGAATTAGCCTACACTTTACTACTAGACTGAATTAGCCTTCACTTTACTACTAGACTGAATTAGCCTTCACTTTACTACTAGACTGAATTAGCCTACACTTTACTACGAGACTGAATTAGCCTTCACTTTACTACTAGACTGAATTAGCCTTCACTTTACTACTAGACTGAATTAGCCTTCACTTTACTACTAGACTGAATTAGCCTTCACTTTACTACTAGACTGAATTAGCCTTCACTTTACTACTAGACTGAATTAGCCTTCACTTTACTACTAGACTGAATTAGCCTTCACTTTACTACTAGAGTGAATTAGCCTACACTTTACTACTAGAGTGAATTAGCCTACACTTTACTACTAGACTGAATTAGCCTACACTTTCCACCGAGACTGAATTAAATCTATACTTTACTACTAGCTACTTAAGAATAGCCTATTGTGTGTGGTACAGTATGTGCTGTACTGTATGTAACATTGCCATTATTCAAATAGTGTGTGTATCATAGTCTTCATTGGTGTTTTCTGAGAAGCAAGGCCTAAAGGACACAAAAGGTCAATGTTGCATTGATGAAATGGAATAAGAAATAACTACCAGGTTGCAGAAATAACTACCAGGTTGTAGAAATAACTACCAGGTTATAGAAATAACTACCAGGTTGGGTTAACTACCAGGTTGGGTTAACTACCAGGTTGTAGAAATAACTACCCGGTTGTAGAAATAACTACCAGGTTGGGTTAACTACCAGGTTGGGTTAACTACCAGGTTGGGTTAACTACCAGGTTGAGTAGGTTGGGTTAACTACCAGGTTGGGTTAACTACCAGGTTGTAGAAATAACTACCAGGTTGTAGAAATAACTACCCGGTTATAGAAATAACTACCAGGTTGGGTTAACTACCAGGTTGGGTTAACTACCAGGTTGGGTTAACTACCAGGTTGTAGAAATAACTACCAGGTTGGGTTAACTACCAGGTTGGGTTAACTACCAGGTTGTAGAAATAACTACCAGGTTGTAGAAATAACTACCAGGTTGTAGAAATAACTACCAGAAATAACTACCAGGTTGTAGAAATAACTACCAGGTTGGGTTAACTACCAGGTTGTAGAAATAACTACCAGGTTGTAGGGTTAACTACCAGGTTGTAGAAATAACTACCAGTTTGGGTTAACTACCAGGTTGTAGAAATAACTACCAGGTTGTAGAAATAACTACCAGTTTGGGTTAACTACCAGGTTGTAGAAATAACTACCAGGTTGTAGAAATAACTACCAGGTTGTAGAAATAACTACCAGGTTGGGTGAACTACCAGGTTGGGTGAACTACCAGGTTGGGTGAACTACCAGGTTGGGTGAACTACCAGGTTGGGTTAACTAACAGGTTGGGTTAACTAACAGGTTGGGTTAACTACCAGGTTGTAGAAATAACTACCAGGTTGTAGAAATAACTACCAGGTTGTAGAAATAACTACCACGTTGGGTTAACTACCAGGTTGTAGAAATAACTACCAGGTTGTAGAAATAACTACCAGGTTGGGTTAACTACCAGGTTGTAGAAATAACTACCAGGTTGTAGAAATAACTACCAGGTTGGGTTAACTACCAGGTTGTAGAAATAACTACCAGGTTGTAGAAATAACTACCAGGTTGGGTTAACTACCAGGTTGGGTTAACTACCAGGTTGGGTTAACTACCAGGTTGTAGAAATAACTACCAGGTTGTAGAAATAACTACCAGGTTGGGTTAACTACCAGGTTGGGTTAACTACCAGGTTGGGTTAACTACCAGGTTGGGTTAACTACCAGGTTGTAGAAATAACTACCAGGTTGGGTTAACTACCAGGTTGTAGAAATAACTACCAGGTTGTAGAAATAACTACCAGGTTGGGTTAACTACCAGGTTGTAGAAATAACTACCAGGTTGTAGAAATAACTACCAGGTTGTAGAAATAACTACCAGGTTGTGTTAATTTAACCCTGGACTAAATCATGCCAACCCTCTCACACAGCATGCGGTATTTACTCAGTAGAAGAAACCATGATTGTACACCTGCACAACACGACATACTCACAATAAATACACAAGGGACTGACTTGCCACCTAGCTACACATAACCTAGTACGTTGTGGATAACATCTGACTTATAACACATTTAGGGCAAGGCTGTAGTAGGGATAACACACACACACACAGCTAGGAACATAATGATATATTGATGCTCAGTACACAGCTTCACAGTGAGGGGGAGCTGATATATTGATGCTCAGTACACAGCTCCACAGTGAGGGGGAACTGATATATTGATGCTCAGTACACAGCTCCACAGTGAGGGGGAGCTGATATATTGATGCTCAGTACACAGCTCCACAGTGAGGGGGAGCTGATATATTGATGCTCGGTACACAGCTCCACAGTGAGGGGGAGCTGATATATTGATGCTCGGTACACAGCTCCACAGTGAGGGGGAGCTGATATATTGATGCTCGGTACACAGCTCCACAGTGAGGGGGAGCTGATATATTGATGCTCGGTACACAGCTCCACAGTGAGGGGAGCTGATATATTGATGCTCTGTACACAGCTCCACAGTGAGGGGGAGCTGATATATTGATGCTCGGTACACAGCTCCACAGTGAGGGGGAGCTGATATATTGATGCTCGGTACACAGCTCCACAGTGAGGGGGAGCTGATATATTGATGCTCGGTACACAGCTCCACAGTGAGGGGGAGCTGATATATTGATGCTCGGTACACAGCTCCACAGTGAGGGGGAGCTGATATATTGATGCTCGGTACACAGCTCCACAGTGAGGGGGAGCTGATATATTGATGCTCGGTACACAGCTCCACAGTGAGGGGGAGCTGATATATTGATGCTCGGTACACAGCTCCACAGTGAGGGGGAGCTGATATATTGATGCTCGGTACACAGCTCCACAGTGAGGGGGAGCTGATATATTGATGCTCGGTACACAGCTCCACAGTGAGGGGAGCTGATATATTGATGCTCGGTACACAGCTCCACAGTGAGGGGGAGCTGATATATTGATGCTCAGTACACAGCTCCACAGTGAGGGGGAGCTGATATATTGATGCTCAGTACACAGCTCCACAGTGAGGGGGAGCTGATATATTGATGCTCAGTACACAGCTCCACAGTGAGGGGGAGCTGATATATTGATGCTCAGTACACAGCTCCACAGTGAGGGGGAGCTGATATATTGATGCTCAGTACACAGCTCCACAGTGAGGGGGAGCTGATATATTGATGCTCAGTACACAGCTCCACAGTGAGGGGGAGCTGATATATTGATGCTCAGTACACAGCTCCACAGTGAGGGGGAGCTGATATATTGATGCTCAGTACACAGCTCCACAGTGAGGGGGAGCTGATATATTGATGCTCAGTACACAGCTCCACAGTGAGGGGGAGCTGATATATTGATGCTCAGTACACAGCTCCACAGTGAGGGGGAGCTGATATATTGATGCTCAGTACACAGCTCCACAGTGAGGGGGAGCTGATATATTGATGCTCAGTACACAGCTCCACAGTGAGGGGGAGCTGATATATTGATGCTCAGTACACAGCTCCACAGTGAGGGGGAGCTGATATATTGATGCTCAGTACACAGCTCCACAGTGAGGGGGAGCTGATATATTGATGTACGGAGGGGGGGTTGGGTAAGGGACCTAACTGGAGCCCTGAACAGAACAGATGATCGGACTGTTCAGCTGCTACACTCGCTTGCTCAACTGTGTGTCCGTGCGAGAGAGAGCGAGAGGGTGAGTGAACGAGTGAAATAATGAATGTAAGATGGAGAGTTGGAGGGGATAGCCTCTGAAATCAACCATATTTAAAGAATAAATAAATAAAAACAGAAACCATACCTAACGCAAAGATGACTGCAAGATGCGTACATGCGTGTGTACATGCTTGGGAAATTAATTCTGTGTCAGGAGTCTATGCTTTTTACAAGGAGCATGTGTGTTGCCACACACAAAGAAATCTGGCAGCACAATGAAAAATATTTGAGGTAATAAAGCTCCTAAATTAGGTGCTCCTAAATTAAAATGACAGATCGCACAGCAAAATATTTAGACGCATAGCAGTGGTTCAGTGTGAGGGGTCACTTCACTTATAGCACAACACCAGTCCCATTTAGGATCCAGAGAAAGGGCTCATCCCTGGTACAGAGACCCTTCTCCTCTTCACTCAAACAATTTATTCAAAAAACACGTCCATATCACCAAAAAGCAGCAGTGTGGAAAAGACCCAATCACCTGCAGGATCCCACACCACCACACAGATTAGCCCGCCCATCACCTGTGATCTGACAGAGCCCAACAGCGAGGTATAATTCACATATAATTGACTGGGATGCAGAGCGGAGTTAAGAGCCCAATTTTCTGGCCTCACGCCCCATGTATTTTAGCTAAGAGCTGTCAATCAGCAAAGACTACTGGGTAGCAGTAATAAATGGCACCCTATTCACTATATAGTGTGCACTACTTTAGACCAGAGCCCTATGGGTCCTGATCAAAAGTAGTTCACTACATATGGCGTAGGGTGCCATTTTGGTCGCAGACTACTGTAAGTGTTCTTCACCAGCTGCAGTTAGGGGTCTAAAAGCCAACAGCCAATCACATCGAATTCAGAAAGACAATCAACCAGTCATCACCCACGGTTTGTAGCCCAAAGGTAGAGACCATGAAGCTGGACAGAAACAGTGGGCGTTAAGTTAGCCTATACCCGTTAGCCTATACCACTGCAGCAGCCTAACATTTCTCAATCATACACTGAGTGAGACGTTTCTATGTCAACTCATTTGAGGAACATGTTGATTTCATTTGTCACATACAACTACCCACCGCAATTGGAGACCGGGACTCAAATGTCCACCCTTTCCATTATTTATCCTACCTGCCTGTCTCCCCATCTCATTTCCTTACTGCCTGAATAAAACTAAATGTTGATTTGTCTCATGTACTAAATCCATTCTTTGAGGATTTGAGAGTTCCATCTGAGGTCTGTGATGCTAAGTGTGTCAGAGAGGCAGGGAGTGAAGTGGATAAGTCCTATTTCTCTTATTACCTAAATGGCACAACACCAGCCCTAGTGATTTCATAGCCAGCCTACTTTACCAGTACTGCACCAAATGAGGATTCTATAGTTTGTTAAGGGGAGACAGACAATGGTGATGTACTGTATATCAAGCAGCTAAGTAAACATGGTGGCCAATTAGACTGTCTACATCCCAAATAGAATAACATCACCTAAATCCCTCAAACTCAACTCTGGACCTGGAAGCCAGCTATTGTTCCCCTCTAATCGGGGACTGATTTAGACCTGGGACACTAGGTGACCTCATAGGTAAGAGTTGAGTGTCCCTGGACTATATGGTGGATAATATCATAGCCTATTCCCCAAAAGTAGTGTCCTGTGCAGAGAATAGGATGTCATTTAGGACACAACCGGAGCATGAAACCCAGGAAGAGTCCTGGGTCAATATCAATGAGTGAGCTGGACCAATACACACCGCCTGCCCCTTCCTCCTCCTAATACACCTGGACCAATACACACCGCCTGCCCCTTCCTCCTCCTAATACACCTGGACCAATACACACCGCCGGGCCCTTCCTCCTCCTAATACACCTGGACCAATACACACTGCCGGCCCCTTCCTCCTCCTAATACACCTGGACCAATACACACCGCCTGCCCCTTCCTCCTCCTAATACACCTGGACCAATACACACCGCCGGCCCCTTCCTCCTCCTAATACACCTGGACCAATACACACCGCCGGCCCCTTCCTCCTCCTAATACACCTGGACCAACACACACCGCCGGCCCCTTCCTCCTCCTAATACACCTGGACCAACACACACCGCCGGCCCCTTCCTCCTCCTAATACACCTGGACCAATACACACTGCCGGCCGCTTCCTCCTCCTAATACACCTCGATCAATACACACCGCCGGCCCCTTCCTCCTCCTAATAAACCTGGATCAATACACACCAAGAACCACCAAGACTCTTCCTAGAACTGTCTGCCCGGCCAAACTGAGCAATCGGGGGAGAATGGCTTTGGTCAGGGAGGTGACCAAGAAACCAATGGTCACTGACAGAGCTCCTCTGTGGAGATGGGAGAACCTTCCAGAAGGACAACCATCTCAGCAGCACTTTATGGTAGAGTGGCCAGACGGAAGCCACTGCTCAGTAAAAGACACGACAGCCTGCTTGGAGTTTGCCAAAAGGCACCTAAAGGACTCGAACCATGAGAAACAAGTTTCTCTGGTCTGATGAAACCAAAATGTAACTATTTGGCCTAAATGCCAAGTGCCACATTTGGAGAAAACCTGGCACCACCCCTATGGTGAAACATAGTGACAACATACTAGGAATCCTAGAAGTTAAAGAGAGACTTTACACTCTTACAGTCAGAGCAGAGCTCCTGGCATCTCTAAAGTGGATGACAATCATACAGCAGACAAGTAATTAACTGAGAGATGAGCCTGAGCCAAAGATGTGTCAAAGCTGCCAATTACACAGCGAACCTCCACCACCTCCCTATATAGCAGCCATTCTCTACAACAGCTTCTGCCAGACTGGGGGGGAATCACCCATTTGTTTTGGATGGAACTAATTTAAGGGAGAAGTTCTATAGAATGTATCGATGCACCATTCCTATCTACAGTACAGTATCTACTCCTCTGCCTCAGCGAGGGAAATATTCAATTTCACATCAGCGCATAGGGATGGAGAGGCCCTCTCAATAGGTAGTTATCAATCAGAGAGAGAGAGAGTTCAGATCCTATAGGGAATGTAATTATGCATGTACACAATGTAGCACAGTGGAAGTCTATATACAAAGCTATGAATATGTGATGGAGGAGAAACCATCCTTCTCCTATGCATTTGTTTGAAAGGAACAGATAGGTGTGTAAGCAATACAGTGAAAATTCCACCTTACCAATCAGAGGACAGGATAGAGCTATTACCGTACATACCTACAGGAAGTGTCTAGGGGTCGTTTGCTTAACTAGGGGATGACTTGGAATTCAGCATACGATGATCTCCATCCTAAGGGGTGGGGGCGAGGTGATCTGAGGCCGGGTTAGTCATTCACAGCCTGGGTAAGGCAGAAGACTTGATAAGGCCCCTGGTCCTCTGGTACTGGTATTGACTCCTAGGGGTCTAAGGCTGGCAGCCAGCTGTCTGCTCTGTTGAAGAGCTCTGTCAGACAGTCAGTGTTCTGTCCACAGAGGCCTCCATCTTTCATCCTACCACCGCTAGGGATCATGGCTCTGGCCCTGCCTCGCTCCCTGAATAGACAGCTCTGCTGTGTGAGACACAATGCAGAGCAGGAGAAGGAGGCTAGGGAGGGAGTCACAGTGAAGGATGAGAAAGAAGAAAGAGGGGAAGGATCCAGATGTTCTACCCTTCTTCCAAAGTGTGCAGCTGCACACTCCACATCATGAATTTAAAAGCATTAGATTGGTGTAAGCATTGATTTTCCTACATTGTTAAATCTATGACAGGGAGTATGCAAGTGCACACTTCGGGGGAATGACCTGGGGAATAGGTACAGGGGAGAGGAGGGGGATGAATGAGCCAATTGTAAGCACATTCATGGAGACGAGGAAGGTACAGAGGGAAAGATGAGGCAGGGAGGAAGGGAGGATGCAGGAAGAGAAGGAGGATCGAGGGAGAATATGGGTTGCATATTTCTAAAAGGATTCCGATATAGTTCCTCTGCTGGCTAGCTCTCTGCCCTCCAGGCCTGGGTGACCTGCAGAGAACCTCTATAGCGATGATGCTCTTTTTAAGCAATAAGGCACGACGGGGTGTGGTATATGGCCAATATACCACTGTTCTTCTTGGAGTGGCAGGTAAGCCTAGTGGTTAGAGTGTTGGGCCTGTAACCGAAAGGTTGCTAGATCAAATCCCAGAGCTGACAAAGTAAACATCTGTCGTTCTGCCCCCAAACAAGGCACTGTTCCTACGATGTCATTGTAAATAAGAATTTGTTCTTACCTGACGTGACCAGTTAAATTTAAATTATGCACATGCATCACAGTGCCTGGACACAGACCTTAGTCGTGGTATATTGGCAAACCCCCAAGATGCCTTAGTGCTATTATAAACTGGTTAGCAACGTAATTAGAGGTAAAAAAATAAATGTTTTGTCATACCCGTGGTATACGGTCTGATATACCACGGCTGTCAGCCAATCAGCATTCAGGTCTCGACCCACCCAGTTTATAATTACTAATAATACTTTGGGCCTGCAGCAGAAACACTACCAGTGACTAACTATTAATCACGGTGTATCTATAGCGGTGTAAAGCAGTCTTGCTGAATATAACATGCCAATATCCACCTGGGACTGCACTTCTCCACTGTGCAACACAGGTGTGTGCATGCCCAGGCTGAAGCAATAAGCTCAGGGTTAACAGAAATGATATAGAATTGGTGATTTTGCAGTTCTATGTTCTCTGTATTCAGGTGTTGCAGAGCAATATAATGTACTGAACTATTTAAGTCCTTGTTTTGACCACTAAAGATGTTGTCGTACAATGTTATGTTGGCCTTCGAAGTGCATGGATACAGTATAAATGGAATAGCTATTACCAAATCAGGGAGAAGTATCTGTGGGAGTGAGTGACCCAGTGCTGCTCATGTCCTTTCCTTCACTTACCGTTGCTTGTTGTCTCTTCAGCTGGTCTCTGTACTCTTCCAGCTCCTGCAAGTTCAGCTCAGGTGGGAGTTTCTATCATAAAAAAACACAATAAAAGCATTGTTACAATACAATGAGAAAGCCCACACCAATAACTTCTTAGAAGATAAAGCTATTCTGTGGAATGCTTTGGTGTGTGGAGTGAACCACCTGCCAGAAAATAAATCAAAAGATTGCTTATCATGGACACCGAACTGAAATCTAAATGCCAGCAGCTTAGAGCCGGGCAGGATTTCATTTAGAAGCTAATCTTAATTCTTTGGAGTTTCTTCAGCATCAGCTCTAGCTTGCTTAAGTAACATTTTTCAAAAGAGCCTCCACGGTCCTCATCATTTACAAAGAGAAGAAAAAGTGGCAGAATTGTATAGCACACATGCTTAGACGTATATTAAATTAAAATAATGGAGGAGCACTACTTAATTGGTGAAGAACGAACAAGGGGAAAGACCGCAGCAAAAAACTAAGCACTGAGGATGATGGTAATTGCTTTCCACTTGGCTGAAAGTCTCATTTTGTAATCTGGAAGGTTGTTGTTCTTGAGACACTGCTAAATCTAATGAGATTTCACACCCTTCCTCCACGAGTGTTTAATCCATCAATCTAGAAGTCATCGGCGTGTGAGCAGGAGAAGACGCCACAGTGATGCTAGAGTAGATACACCCGTCAATGGGGGAGAGGTGTCCCACATAACAAGGGAACCAGGGGGAGAGGTGTCCCACATAACAAGGGAACCAGGGGGGAGAGGTGTCCCACATAACAAGGGAACCAGGGGGAGAGGTGTCCCACATAACAAGGGAACCAGGGGGAGAGGTGTCCCACATAACAAGGGAACCAGGGGGAGAGGTGTCCCACATAACAAGGGAACCAGGGGGAGAGGTGTCCCACATAACAAGGGAACCAGGGGAGAGGTGTCCCACATAACAAGGGAACCAGGGGGAGAGGTGTCCCACATAACAAGGGAACCAGGGGGAGAGGTGTCCCACATAACAAGGGAACCAGGGGGAGAGGTGTCCCACATAACAAGGGAACCAGGGGGAGAGGTGTCCCCCATAACAAGGGAACCAGGGGGAGAGGTGTCCCCCATAACAAGGGTACCAGGGGGAGAGGTGTCCCACATAACAAGGGTACCAGGGGGAGAGGTGTCCCACATAACAAGGGAACCAGGGGGAGAGGTGTCCCCCATAACAAGGGAACCAGGGGGAGAGGTGTCCCCATAACAAGGGAACCAGGGGGAGAGGTGTCCCCCATAACAAGGGAACCAGAGGGGAGAGGTGTCCCCCATAACAAGGGAACCAGGGGGAGAGGTGTCCCCATAACAAGGGAACCAGGGGGAGAGGTGTCCCACATAACAAGGGAATCAGGGGGGAGAGGTGTCCCACATAACAAGGGAACCAGGGGGGGAGAGGTGTCCCCCATAACAAGGGAACCAGGGGGAGAGGTGTCCCACATAACAAGGGAACCAGGGGGGAGAGGTGTCCCACATAACAAGGGAACCAGGGGGGAGAGGTGTCCCACATAACAAGGGAACCAGGGGGGAGAGGTGTAGGTAGGGAGGCCCCAAGTCCCTGTAACTCGTCAGTGTAGACCAAGTCCCTGTAACTCGTCAGTGTAGACCAAGTCCCTGTAACTCGTCAGTGTAGACCAAGTCCCTGTAACTCGTCAGTGTAGACCAAGTCCCTGTAACTCGTCAGTGTAGACCAAGTCCCTGTAACTCGTCAGTGTAGACCAAGTCACTGTAACTCGTCAGTGTAGACCAAGTCCCTGTAACTCGTCAGTGTAGACCAAGTCACTGTAACTCGTCAGTGTAGACCAAGTCACTGTAACTCGTCAGTGTAGACCAAGTCCCTGTAACTCGTCAGTGTAGACCAAGTCCCTGTAACTCGTCAGTGTAGACCAAGTCCCTGTAACTCGTCAGTGTAGACCAAGTCCCTGTAACTCGTCAGTGTAGACCAAGTCCCTGTAACTCGTCAGTGTAGACCAAGTCCCTGTAACTCGTCAGTGTAGACCAAGTCACTGTAACTCGTCAGTGTAGACCAAGTCCCTGTAACTCGTCAGTGTAGACCAAGTCACTGTAACTCGTCAGTGTAGACCAAGTCACTGTAACTCGTCAGTGTAGACCAAGTCACTGTAACTCGTCAGTGTAGACCCTGCTGATTGCACTGTTTGGTACTATATTGTACAATGTATAGTGTAAATGATGATCGGACTGTTATGGGAGGTCCAAGCCTGTTATATGGCATATGCCTCACTCTTCCTGTGGTGGTTAAGGCTTTAGTATGCTGGTGGGGTGTCTTGGTATATGGGCTAAGAGGTGATAGTCATCGAAACAAACTAGGATTTATTGAACTGCACAGACAACTATAGCTCCAGATACAAGCGTTGATTTAGAATTAAATGGAACATGTAAAATAATAAGATCATAAAAGACAGAATAGCTTATAGTTTTTAAGAGCGTGGAAAGAAGGTCCTTCACATATTGTCTCAGTGACAATAACAGCAACAAAGGGGAGAGTGTGTAGAAATTCCCTTGTTGCGGTTTATATCCCTGGTTGCTGAGGGTTTAGAGCTTCAGGTAGTCACATCATACAAGTACTTGGGAGTATGGCTAGATGGCACACTGTCCTCCTCTCAACACATATCAAAGCCGCAAGTTAAATCTAGACTTGGTTTCCTCTATCGAAATCGCTCCTCTTTCACCCCAGCTGCCAAACTAACCCTGATTCAGATGACTATCCTACCCAGGCTAGATTACAGAGACGATATTTATAGATAGGCAGGTAAGGGTGCTCTCGAGCGGCTAGATGTTCTTTACCATTCTGCCATCAGATTTGCCACCAATGATCCTTATAGGAAACATCACTGCACTCTATACTCCTCTGTAAACTGGTCATCTCTGTATACCCGTCACAAGACCCACTGGTTGATGCTTATTTATAAAACCCTCGTAGGCCTCACTCCCCCCTATCTAGATATCTATTGTAGCCCTCATCCTCCACCCGTTATGTCAGTCACATTCTGTTAAAGGTCCCCACACATCCCTGGGTCGCTCGTCTTTTCAGTTCACTGCAGCTAGCGACTGGAACGAGCTGCAACAAACACTCAAACTGGACAGTTTTATCTCAATCTCTTCATTCAAAGACTCAATCATGGACACTCTTACTGACAGTTGTGGCTGCTTCGCGTGATGTATTGTTGTCTCTACCTTCTTGCCCTTTGTGCTGTTGTCTGTGCCCAATAATGTTTGTACCATGTGTTGTGCTGCTACCATGTTGTGCTGCTGCCATGATGTGTTGCTACCATGTTGTTGTCATTTTGTGTTGCTATCATGCTGTGGTCTTAGATCTCTCTTTATGTAGTGTTTTGTTAAGGCTGCAGCATACACTGTACTGTAGACCTAACTAACTAACTCACCTCCAGCTTGTTGTGTCCTCTGGGTCTGTAGTGAACAGTGGGCCTAACTAACTAACTGACTGACCTCCAGCTTGTTGTGTCCTCTGGGTCTGTAGTGAACAGTGGGCCTAACTAACTAACTGACTCACCTCCAGCTTGTTGTGTCCTCTGGGTCTGTAGTGAACAGTGGGCCTAACTAACTAACTGACTCACCTCCAGCTTGTTGTGTCCTCTGGGTCTGTAGTAAACAGTGGGCCTAACTAACTAACTGACTCACCTCCAGCTTGTTGTGTCCTCTGGGTCTGTAGTGAACAGTGGGCCTAACTAACTAACTGACTCACCTCCAGCTTGTTGTGTCCTCTGGGTCTGTAGTGAACAGTGGGCCTAACTAACTAACTGACTCACCTCCAGCTTGTTGTGTCCTCTGGGTCTGTAGTGAACAGTGGGCCTAACTAACTGACTGACCTCCAGCTTGTTGTGTCCTCTGGGTCTGTAGTGAACAGTGGGCCTAACTAACTAACTGACTCACCTCCAGCTTGTTGTGTCCTCTGGGTCTGTAGTAAACAGTGGGCCTAACTAACTAACTGACTCACCTCCAGCTTGTTGTGTCCTCTGGGTCTGTAGTGAACAGTGGGCCTAACTAACTAACTGACTCACCTCCAGCTTGTTGTGTCCTCTGGGTCTGTAGTGAACAGTGGGCCTAACTAACTGACTGACCTCCAGCTTGTTGTGTCCTCTGGGTCTGTAGTGAACAGTGGGCCTAACTAACTAACTGACTCACCTCCAGCTTGTTGTGTCCTCTGGGTCTGTAGTGAACAGTGGGCCTAACTAACTAACTGACTCACCTCCAGCTTGTTGTGTCCTCTGGGTCTGTAGTGAACAGTGGGCCTAACTAACTAACTGACTCACCTCCAGCTTGTTGTGTCCTCTGGGTCTGTAGTGAACAGTGGGCCTAACTAACTGACTCACCTCCAGCTTGTTGTGTCCTCTGGGTCTGTAGTGAACAGTGGGCCTAACTAACTGACTCACCTCCAGCTTGTTGTGTCCTCTGGGTCTGTAGTGAACAGTGGGCCTAACTAACTGACTCACCTCCAGCTTGTTGTGTCCTCTGGGTCTGTAGTGAACAGTGGGCCTAACTAACTGACTCACCTCCAGCTTGTTGTGTCCTCTGGGTCTGTAGTGAACAGTGGGCCTAACTAACTGACCCACCTCCAGCTTGTTGTGTCCTCTGGGTCTGTAGTGAACAGTGGGCCTAACTAACTAACTGACTCACCTCCAGCTTGTTGTGTCCTCTGGGTCTGTAGTGAACAGTGGGCCTAACTAACTAACTCACCTCCAGCTTGTTGTGTCCTCTGGGTCTGTAGTGAACAGTGGGCCTAACTAACTAACTGACTCACCTCCAGCTTGTTGTGTCCTCTGGGTCTATAGTGAACAGTGGGCCTAACTAACTGACCCACCTCCAGCTTGTTGTGTCCTCTGGGTCTGTAGTGAACAGTGGGCCTAACTAACTGACTCACCTCCAGCTTGTTGTGTCCTCTGGGTCTGTAGTGAACAGTGGGCCTAACTAACTGACTCACCTCCAGCTTGTTGTGTCCTCTGGGTCTGTAGTGAACAGTGGGCCTAACTAACTGACTCACCTCCAGCTTGTTGTGTCCTCTGGGTCTGTAGTGAACAGTGGGCCTAACTAACTAACTGACTCACCTCCAGCTTGTTGTGTCCTCTGGGTCTGTAGTGAACAGTGGGCCTAACTAACTAACTGACTCACCTCCAGCTTGTTGTGTCCTCTGGGTCTGTAGTGAACAGTGGGCCTAACTAACTGACTCACCTCCAGCTCGTGCTGCACCATGTCAAAGGAGTCGTTGGAGTAGTAGACCTCCTGGATGCTGTTAATGATCTCCTGCTCCGCCTGGGGGTCGATGGGCTGCTCCCTCATCTCCCTCATCTCCTCCTGAGATACCAGATAGAGGTGAGAAAGACAAATTACTGCATCAGTTAGGTCAGTAAGACAACAAAGCACCCGGTTGCTGGGACACCCTCGTGGGAAGGGAAGAAACAGAGGCTCTGAGAAAAAAACTCTCCAGAATATCTCTAGGAACCAGAGCCTGTCCATTGGGTTTATCGCTCCTGAAGTCCAGAGATTACCTTCTTATTTAAGCCTGTCTGGCTGTTTCCCTGGAGAGAACTCTTCACAGACCCCTAATGAGCCTGAATATAGGCACTTATCAATAGATACCGCTCTCAGTCAATCCTCTCTTTGAAGATTGATACACCGGCCAATTTGAGAGGGCAAAGCCTGTGCAACACACGTATAAGGCATTATAGTAAAGCAATTGAGCTATGAAATAGGCTGAAACGTATCCAGGACGAATGGGGGTAAATCATCCCAATGGCAGGCAAAAGGACTGATGGAGGAAGAAAGATGCTAGGATATTCTTCAATAACCTTCACAGCATCCATTTGACCATGCCAGCGAGATAGGGTGTGACAGATGGGCCTATATCTCAGGCACTGAATATCAAAACACCTGCCTAGTCGAGAAAACAGCAACAAAACCGGATTTTTCCAGTAAAAGTGAGGAATCAGAGGCAAAATAGAGGCGAATTACAAGGTAATCAGGGGCGGATTACAGAGGAATCAGAGGCAAATTAGAGCCGAATTACAAGGTAATCAAGAGTGAATTACAAGGGAATCAGGGGCGAATTACAGAGGAATCAGAGGCGAATACCATAAGGATCAGAGGCGAATCACAGAAGAAGCAGATGCGAAGCAGAAGAAAGAGGCAAAATAGAGAGGAATGAGAGGCGAATTAGAGAGGAATCAGAGGCGTGTGGTGAAATGTGTGAATGTATTGTAATGTATTTAAAATTGTATAACTGCTTTTGGGGATCCATAATAAATACAATTTAAAGACAAATCAAAGGCAAATTACAGAGGAATATTAAAGAGGAATGAGTACTACCCGTGCGTGCGTGTGTGTGTGCGTGCGTGTGGCCGGGACTATACCAGTACCACATACTCGTGTATTGTTTCCATACTCACGAAGCGGATTTAATTTCTTTAGGAAAACAGCCATAATGTTGGAAACAAACATCATTATGTTGTCATCGAGTCACATTTAGTTATTTTCCAAGTCATAGCACACAATATTTTACATACAGCAGGTTTTTAAAGGACCAAACAGGGAGGTCTGCTTCGTGTTTTCATTTTTTGCCATTGAAAAAAAACATTGCGATCCTGGTATCGTCCCGTCCTGGTAGGTGTTTGAAGGCGTGCGGAGCAGGTCTGACACATTTGAGAACGGGTAGGGCAAACACAGCGGGTGTGTGGGTGAGCGGAGCGTTGAAGCTCAGCATCCTTAATGAGAGGGTGGGTGGGAAATTACGGAGGGATACTGGTAAAGAGAAAATAAGAAAAAGACCAGAAGTGATTCATCTCTCAGGTAGCCCAAATCGATAGTGCCCTTCTTTTTGAACTCTCTGCCTTTTCCTCTTTGTTTGTCCCACTCTCTCACCATGACTTTAAAAATATATTCCAGACAATAAAATAGGTGAATGACTCATTTCTGGGCTCCAAGCATCTCTTCTCTCCACTCTGCTTCACGGGCACAAACACAACCTAAACATTAGCCTCTGCCTAAACCCTGCAGAGCAGAGACATCTAACAACTATCATCATGCTTTGATCACGTTCACGTTGATGGATTCAAATGAAACAATGATCCTCCTCCGTCCAAATTAAAAAGTCTCATCGTCGTGCCGTTCCTCCTTCTCAATATGGGCAGAAACAAACATTCAAAAGCCATTTGCACCTAAAAGTGGGCTGTTTAATGAGCCTTATCAAAGAACCAAAGGCTGTTCGGCTGAAGTCGTCATTGAATGTAGAGAGAAAATCCAACAGAAGACAAAGGGGTTCCTTCTTGGTGAGTGTCAGAAGCCAGGTGAACACGATGCCAGAGGGACACCTGGTCAGTTTGATGGTGAGGTACATGGTGAAGACGTTCAGCTCTGCAGTACACCATGCCAGAGGGACACCTGGTCAGTTTGATGGTGAGGTAAATGGTGAAGACGTTCAGCTCTGCAGTACACCATGCCAGAGGGACACCTGGTCAGTTTGATGGTGAGGTACATCATAGCACACAATATTTTACATACAGCAGGTTTTTGAAGACGTTCAGCTCTGCAGTACACCATGCCAGAGGGACACCTGGTCAGTTTGATCACATGGTGAAGACGTTCAGCTCTGCAGTACACCATGCCAGAGGGACACCTGGTCAGTTTGATGGTGAGGTAAATGGTGAAGACGTTCAGCTCTGCAGTACACCATGCCAGAGGGACACCTGGTCAGTTTGATGGTGAGGTACATGGTGAAGACGTTCAGCTCTGCAGTACACCATGCCAGAGGGACACCTGGTCAGTTTGATGGTGAGGTAAATGGTGAAGACGTTCAGCTCTGCAGTACACCATGCCAGAGGGACACCTGGTCAGTTTGATGGTGAGGTAAATGGTGAAGACGTTCAGCTCTGCAGTACACCATGCCAGAGGGACACCTGGTCAGTTTGATGGTGAGGTACATGGTGAAGACGTTCAGCTCTGCAGTACACCATGCCAGAGGGACACCTGGTCAGTTTGATGGTGAGGTAAATGGTGAAGACGTTCAGCTCTGCAGTACACCATGCCAGAGGGACACCTGGTCAGTTTGATGGTGAGGTAAATGGTGAAGACGTTCAGCTCTGCAGTACACCATGCCAGAGGGACACCTGGTCAGTTTGATGGTGAGGTAAATGGTGAAGACGTTCAGCTCTGCAGTACACCATGCCAGAGGGACACCTGGTCAGTTTGATGGTGAGGTAAATGGTGAAGACGTTCAGCTCTGCAGTACACCATGCCAGAGGGACACCTGGTCAGTTTGATGGTGAGGTACATGGTGAAGACGTTCAGCTCTGCAGTACACCATGCCAGAGGGACACCTGGTCAGTTTGATGGTGAGGTAAATGGTGAAGACGTTCAGCTCTGCAGTACACCATGCCAGAGGGACACCTGGTCAGTTTGATGGTGAGGTAAATGGTGAAGACGTTCAGCTCTGCAGTACACCATGCCAGAGGGACACCTGGTCAGTTTGATGGTGAGGTAAATGGTGAAGACGTTCAGCTCTGCAGTACACCATGCCAGAGGGACACCTGGTCAGTTTGATGGTGAGGTAAATGGTGAAGACGTTCAGCTCTGCAGTACACCATGGCAGAGGGACACCTGGTCAGTTTGATGGTGAGGTACATGGTGAAGACGTTCAGCTCTGCAGTACACCATGCCAGAGGGACACCTGGTCAGTTTGATGGTGAGGTAAATGGTGAAGACGTTCAGCTCTGCAGTACACCATGCCAGAGGGACACCTGGTCAGTTTGATGGTGAGGTAAATGGTGAAGACGTTCAGCTCTGCAGTACACCATGGCAGAGGGACACCTGGTCAGTTTGATGGTGAGGTAAATGGTGAAGACGTTCAGCTCTGCAGTACACCATGCCAGAGGGACACCTGGTCAGTTTGATGGTGAGGTAAATGGTGAAGACGTTCAGCTCTGCAGTACACCATGCCAGAGGGACACCTGGTCAGTTTGATGGTGAGGTACATGGTGAAGACGTTCAGCTCTGCAGTACATGATGCCAGAGGGACACCTAGTGGTGGATCAGAGGACTAAACTACATGGAACAGTCAGTACTATAGATTCACGGGTTGACTCGCAGTCCTGGTGGTTAAATCCGCAGGGCGTGTGGGTTTAGGGTCATTAAATAGTGTGGATGAAGGGCGGGTGGGTGGCGGGCAGGTTGAATGAAGAGAAAACAATACCATTAAAAAATCCATAAATGTATAAAATTCTTGTGCAATTTATATCTATTGGCTACATTTCTGGCATTAGTAAGTAAACTTAAGCTTCAGGGCTTTTAACTGTACACGCGCCAAATAGCCTACATGCCAATCGCCAAATGCTTTAGGGAACCGGTAGAAAAAGTTCATGTTGATCCAGACAATGTCGGAATTTAATTAAATAATAGAAAAGCTGCAAAATGGAGAGTTGAAAATAAAGAGAAGGGAGGGCCAGAAAAGTAACGTTTGAAAAATGAAGGTGATAGCAGTGCCGGCTGTGTTATGTGATAATTGAGGTGCTATATAAATTTGACAGTCACAAGACAGGGACTTTAAAACAGGCTTATGACACATGAAGGGAACTGTAGCCTGTTCAGATGGGTTAAATGGAAACTGAAATCTAGACACTGACTGGAGGTCTATAACCTCTCACACAACATTAATACTAACTCTTACAGTAAAATCATTCACCAATTGTAGGCTACATTTTTACTCAGGAACAAGAGTGGAGAAACATGATTTCTTTCTTTCAGCATAGAGAGAATGTGAATGTGCAGTTAGATACTGTCTATAGAGGTGTTGTCTTTATCAGCATCATAAAAGCTCATAGTATTTCAACCACATAAAATACGCATCCAAGCAGAACTGAAATCAAAAACTTGTTGGGTCGTTGAAACAGCAATATACTTTCTTACAACCAGTCTAACAGATGTAATTTAGACATTTTGCAAATAAAATCTTTAGTTTCTTCTTTTTTTTATCTCCCCGGTCCCTAAACATCTTTGGGCCGCGAAAAGGAGCAGAGAGAAAATAAACTTTCCAGACGTCAACTAGATTGAGGCATTCATCCTATCCATTTATGACATTCTGGTGAGCAAGGGTTTATTTAGTCTTCTAGGGCTACAATTAATAACAGAAGGAAAGATGCATGTATCTAATTATAGACAAGTTTACTAACAAAAACCCTACCAAAGTGTCAGAAGTTATAAGAAGAAACCTATCAGGCAAAAAAAATAAAAAATCAGTTCCCGAAAATGTCAATAAGACAACTCCATTAGCTTCTGCAATACATCCCATGGAGGCAGATACTGTATATCATTAAATAAACTCAGCAAAAAAAAAAAGTCCCTTTTTCAGGACCCTGTCTTTCAAAGATAATAAAAAATAACTTCACAGATCTTCATTGTAAAGGGTTTAAACACTGTTTCCCATGCTTGTTCAATGAAGCATAAACAATTCATGAACACGCACCTGTGGAACGGTCATTAAGACACTAACAGCTTAAAGATGGTAGGCAATTAACGTCACAGTTATGAAAACTTAGGACACGAAAGAGGCCTTTCTACGACTCTGAAAAACACCAAAAGAAAGATGCCCAGGGTCCCTGCTCATCTGTGTGAACGTACCTTAGGCATGCTGCAAGGAGGCATGAGGACTGCAGATGTGGCCAGGGCAATACAGTGGGGCAAAAAAGTATTTAGTCAGCCACCAATTGTGCAAGTTCTCCTACTTGAAAAGATGAGAGAGGCCTGTAATTTTCATCATAGGTACACTTCAACTATGACAGACAAAATGAGAATAAAAAAAATCCAGAAAATCACATTGTAGGATTTTTAATGAATTTATTTGCAAATTATGGTGGAAAATAATCAGACTGAGCTTGTTGACATTGAAGGCAATTTCAATGCTGTGTGTTACAGGGAAGACATCCTCCTCCCTCATGTGGTACCCTTCCTGCAGGCTCATCCTGACATGACCCTCTAGCATGACAATGCCACCAGCAATACTGCTCGTTCTGTGTGTGATTTCCTGAAAGACAGGAATGTCAGAGTTCTGCCATGGCCAGCGAAGAGTCCAGATCTCAATGAGCACGTCTGGGGTCTGTTGGATCGGATGGTAAGGGCTAGGGCCATTCGCCCCCAGAAATGTCCGGTAACTTGCAGGTGCCTTGGTAGAAGAGTGGGGTAACATCCCACAGCAAGAACTGGCAAATCTGGTGCAGTCCATGAGGAGGAGATGCACTACAGTACTTAATGCAGCTGGTGGCCACACCAGATACTGGCTGTTACTTTTGATTATGACACCCCCCCCCCCTTTGTTCAGGGACACATTATTTAATTTCTGTTAGTCACATGTCTGTGGAACTTGTTCGGTTTGGCTCTCAGTTGTTGAATCTTATGTTCAAACAAATATTTACACATGTTAAGTTTGCTGAAAATAAACGCAGTTGACAGTGAGAGGACTTTTCTTTTTTTGCTAGGTTGAGATGTACAATACATTACCAAAAGTATGTGGACACGTGCTCACCGAACATCTCATTCCAAAATCATTGGCATTAATATGGAGTTGGTCCCCACTTTGCTGCTATAACATCCTCCACTCTTCTGGCAAGGCTTTCCACTAGATGTTGGAACATTGCTGCGGGGACTCCATTCAGCGAAAAGAGCATTCGTGAGGTCGGGCACTGCTGTTTGGCGATTAGTCCTGGCTCGCAGTCCATGTTCCAATTCATCCCAAAAGTGTTTGATGGTGTTGATGACTGGGCTGCACAGAGTCTTGACAAGTTCTTCCACACCAATCCTGACAAACCATTTCTGTATGTTCCTCGCTTTGTGCACAGGGGCATTGTCATGCTGAAACAGGAAAGGGCCTTCCCCAAACTGTTGCCACAAAGTTGGAAGCACAGAATTGTCTAGAATGTAATTTAATACCGTAGCATTTGCTGTAGGTATTTTATGCTGTAGCACTAGCCCAAACCATTATTCCCCTCCTCCACTAAACTTTACAGTTGGCACTATCCATTGGGGCAGGTCGCGTTCTCCTGGCATCCGCCAACCCAGATTTGTCTGTCGGACTGCCAGATGGTGAAGCGTAATTCATCACTCTAGAGAATGTGTTTCCACTGCTCTAGAGTCCAATGGGAGTGACTATTACACCACTCCAGCCGACGCTTGGCATTGCATATGGTGACCTTAGGCTTGTGTGCGGCTGCTCGGCCACAGAAACCAATTTCATGAATCTCCCGAAGAACAGTTCTTGTGCTGACGTTGCTTCCAGAGGCAGTTTTTGAACTCGGTAGGGAGTGTTGCAACCTAGGACAGACGGCTTCAGTATGCGGCGTTCCCGTTTTGTGAGCTTGTGTGGCCTACCACTTTGCGGCTGAGCCAATGTTGCTCCTAGACGTTTCCACTTCACAATAAGAGCAATTACAGCTGACAGGGGCAGCTCTAGCAGTGTGGAAATTTCACGAACTGACTTGTTGGAAAGGTGGCAACCTATGGCGGTGCCACGTTGAAAATCACTGAGCTCTCACAAAGAGTGGCAGTGGTGTGGAGAAGGGGGGAGGCAATGCAAATAGTCTTGGTAGCCATTTTGTGAGCCTTTCAGGAGTCTTATGACTTGGGGGTAGAAGCTGTTTAGAAGACTTTTGAACCTAGACTTGGCTCTCCGGTATCACTTGCCGTATGGTAGGAGAGATAAGTCTATGACTAGGGTGGCTGGAGTGCTTGACAAATTTTAGGGCCTTCCTCTGACACCGCCTGGTACAGAAGTCCTGAATGGCAGGAAGTGACGTACTGGGCCGCTCGCACTACCCTCTGTAGTGCCTTGTGGTCGGAGGCCGAGCAGTTGCCATACCAGGCAGTGATGCAACCAGTCAGGATGATCTTGATGGAGCAGCTGTATAACCTTTTGAGGATGAGGACCAATGCCAAATCGTTTCTGTCTCCTGAGGGGGAATAGGTTTGTTGTGCCCGCTTCACGGCAGTCATGGTGTGCTTGGACCATGTTAGCTTGTTGGTGATGTGGACACCAAGGAACTTGAAGTGCTCAACCTGCTCCACTGCAGCCCCGTCGATGAGAATGGGGGCGTGTTCATTCCTCTTTTTCCTGTAGTCCACAATTATCTCCTTTGTCTTGATCACGTTGAGGGAGAGGTTGTTGTCCTTGCACCACCCGGCCAGGTCTCTGACCTCCTCCCTATAGGCTGTCTCATCGTTGTCTGCGATCAGGCCTACCACGTTTGTGTCATCGGCAAATTTAATGATGGTGTTGGAGTAGTGCCTGGCCGTGCAGTCATGAGTGAACAGGGAGTACAGGAGGGGGCTGATCACGCACCCCTGAGGGGCACCTGTGTTGAGGATCAGAGAAGAGGATGTGTTGTTACCTACCCTTACCAACTGGGTGGTGGCCCATCAGGAAGTCCAGGATCCAGTTGCAGAGGGAGGTGTTTAGTCCCTCGGTCCTAAGCATATTGTTGTGCTTTGAGGGCACTATGGTGATGAACTCTGAGCTGAAGTCAATGAATAGCCTTCTCACATAGGTGTTCCTTTTGTCCAGGTGGGAAAGGGCAGTGTGGAGTGCAATAGACTGCATCATCTGTGGATCTGTTGGGGCGGTATGCAAATTGGAGTGGGTCTAGGGTTTCTGGGATGATGCTGTTGATGTGAGCCATGACCCGCCTTTCAAAGCACTTCATGGCTACAGACGTGAGTGCTACAGGTCGGTAGTCATTTAGGCAGGTTACCTTAGTGTTCTTGGGCACTATGGTGGTCTGCTTAAACATGTTGGTATTACAGACTCAGTCGGGAGAGGTTGAAAATGTAAGTGAAGACACTTACTAGTTGGTAAGCGCATGTTCGGAGTACACGTCCTTGTAATCCGTCTGGCCCTGCGGCCTTGTCCTGTCTTGAGGTCTTAGTCACATCGGCAGCGGAGAGCGTGATCACACATTTCAGTGTTATTTGCCTCGAAGTGAGCATAGAAATGATTTAGCTCGTCTGGTAGGCTTTTGTCACTGGGCAGCTCTCGGCTGTGCTTCCCTTTGTAGTATAATGGTTTGCAGGCACTGCCACATACGACGAGTGTCAGAGCCGGAGTAGAACGACTCTTGGTCCTGTATTGACACTTTGCCTGTTTGATGGTTCGTCGGAGGGCATAGCCAAATTTCTTATAAGCTTCAGGGTTAGAGTCCTGCTCCTTGAAAGCAGCAGCTCTAGCCTTCAGCTCAGTGCGGATGCTGCCTGTAATCCATGGCTTCTGGTTGGGGTATGCTCATACTGTCACTGTGATTATGACATCATCGATGCACTTATTGATGAAGCCAATGACTGATGTGGTGTACTCCTCAATGCCATCGGAGGAATCCAGTCTGTGCAAGCAAAAGAGTCCTGTAGTTTAGCATCTGCTTCATCTGACCACTTTTTTATTGATCTAGTCACTGGTGCTTCCTGCTTTAATTTTTTCTTGCAAGCAGGAATCAGGAGGATGGAATTATGGTCAGATTTGCCAAATGGAAGGCGAGGGAGAGCTTTGTATGCATCTCTGTGTGAGTTATAGGTGGTCCAGAGTTCTTTTCCATCTGGTTGCACATTTAACATGTTGATAGAAATTTGGTAAAACTGTTTCCCTGCATTAAAGTCCCTGGCTACTAGAAGCACCGCCTCTGTGTGAGGGTTTTCTTGTTTGCTTATGGCGGAATACAGCTCATTCAATGCTATCTTAGTGCCAGCCTCTGATTGTGGTGGTATGTAAACAGCATCAAGGAATATAGATGAAAACTCTCTTGGTAGGTAGTGTGGTCTGCAGCTTATCATGAGAAACTCTACCTCAGGCGAGCAATAGCTCAAGACTTCCTTAGATATCGTGCACCAGCTGTTGTTTACAAAATACATAGACCACCGCCACTTGTCTTACCAGACGCTGCTGTTATATCCTTCCGGTACAATGTATAACCAAGCCAGCTGTATGTTGATATTGTCCTCGTTCAGCCATGACTCCGTGAAGCATAAGATGTTACCATTTTTAATGTCCTGTTGGTAGTTTAATCTTCCCAGTAACTCATCCATTTTATTGTCCAAAGATTGCATGTTTGCTAGCAGAATTGAGGGGAGTGGGGGTTTATTTGATTGCCTCCGACTCCTCAGAAGGCAGCCCGCTCTCCGGCCTCTCTTTCTCCGCCTCCTCTTCACGCAGATCACTGGAGTCGGTGTCTGTTCCCAAGGGAGCCGTACATCCTCCGCCTCGGGCTCGTCAGAGTCGTGAAAGAAGAAAAAGGATTCTGCTAGTCCGTGGTGAGTAATCGCAGTCCCGATGTCTATAAGTTATTTTTTGTCATAAGAGACGGTAGCGGCAACATTATGTGCAAAAAGAGTTTAAAAAAGTTAAACGCAGGTAAACAAACAAAAAAAACAATTGGTTGGGGGCGTCTGCCTTCTGCTCCGGTGTTTGATTTTATACACCTGTCAGTAACGGGTTTGTCTGAAATAGACAAATTTACTAATTTGAAGGGGTGGTCACATACCTTTCTACACAGTGTATATCTGACAAATGCATATCATATACACTGAATGTACAAAACATTATGATAGACTGACCAGGTGAAAGCTATTATCCCTTATTGATGTCACCTGTGAAATCCACTTCAATCAGTGTAAATGAAGGGGAAGAGACGGGTTAAAGAAGGAGTTTTAAGCCTTAAGACATAGATTGGGTATGTGTGCCACTCACAGGGTGAATGGGAAAGGAACATTCTTTAAGTGCCTTTGAACAGGGTATGGTAGTAAGTGCCAGGTGGACCTGTTTGTGCCAAGAAATACAACGCTGCTGGGTTTCTCATGCTCAACAGTTTCCTGTGTGTATCAAGAATGGTCCACCACCCAATGGACATCCAGCCAACTTAGAGTCAACATGGGCCAGGATTCCTGTGGAACACTTGACACCTTGTAGAGTCCATGCCCCCATGAATTGAGGCCAATATTACGAAGGTGTTCCTAATGTTTTGTACACGCAGTGTCTAGTCTGGCGGTTGCGGGTGGGTATTAGAAATTGCGGGCTGTTGCATGTGAACAAACAGCTGACCCACGCACCACTAGAGGGTACATGCTAATTATCTCTCCTTACTCCTGAAGTGTGCAATTGTTCACTTCCCTTCATAAATTTGAAAGGAAATTAATGGTGTATGGTAATATGCCATCACCAATTTGATGCATTTACACTGAGTAGTGAACGAGTGTACATTTAAGAGAGATTATTAGGACACACAGTGGGCTTGAAAGAAGTGAATTGTAATGATTGCAACATCTGTCGCTTCAAGGGACTGTGGAGACTTGATTAAATGTCTGAATTATTAAGTGCCCACAAAAGCATCTTAAAATGTACTAGGGAAGAAAAGATTGAGTGTAAAAAAAAAAAATCAAAGGAATTCTACCATATGTGATCTGCTGCTTAGTCAGAGAAGTAAATGAAATGTGGTTTGTACAAATAAAGGGCCCCAAAAGAGGAAAGAGAGAAAAGTATCTCAGGACTACAAAGAGAGGCACCTACAACAACACTTATCTGTCAGGGAGAAAGAGCTGGCCTCCTTTTAAGGAATGAGTATACATCTGCATTCCAAATGAGTTGTCAAAAGAGCAGAAACAGCCTTGTACAGCCTTGCAAGGTTACATGAATCCTATGATGGCCGTCTTCTGGATAAATGAATTTAGACCCGCCCATCGACCATTCTCGGACTTATCTGGGTGTACATCGGATGGCAGCATGCGTCAATCAAACACAGCAGAACTAGACAATATATCTGGAGGATGAATGGTTTGAACCACAGCCAAACAACTTTGAGCTACAGTCCCAGTCAAAAGTTTAGACACACCTAGTCATTCAAGGGTTTTTCTTAAAATTTCACTATTTTCTACATTGTTAAACAATAGTGAAGACAAAACTATGAAATAACCCAAATGGAATTATATAGTAAACAAATTAATTGTTTAATTCTTTTTTTTACATTCAAATTATATATATTTTTAAAAAATTGAATCATATTTTATATTTGAAATTCTTCAAAGTAGCCACCCTTTGCCTTGACAGCTTTGCACACTCTTGGCATTCTCTCAACCAGCTTCATGAGCAAGTCACCTGGAATGCCTTTCAATGAACAGTTGTGCATTGTTAAAAGTTAATGTGAAATGTCTTTCCTTAATGCGTTTGATCCAATCAGTTGTGTTGTGACAAGGTAAGGGAGGTATACAGAGGATGGTCTTTTACCAAATAGGGCTATGTCCATATTATGGCAAGAACAGCTCAAATATACAAAGAGAAACAACAGTCCATCATTAGTTTAAGACATGAAGGTCAATCAATGTGGAAAACGTAAAGAACTTTGAAATCTTCTTAAAGTGCAGTCGCAAAAACCACTATGATGAAACTGACTCTCAATTAGGACCGAGACAGGAAAGGAAGACCCAGAGTTACCTCTGCTGCAGAGGATAAGTTCATTAGAGTTACCAGCACACAACCACATCATTCTGCAGCGATATGCCATCCCATCTGGTTTGCGCTTAGCGGGACTATCATTTGTTTTTCAACAGGAATTCCAGGCTGTGTAAGGGCTATTTGACCAAGGAGAGTGATGGAGTGCTGTATCAGATGACCTGGCCTCCACAATCACCCAACCTCAACCCAATTGAGATGGTTTGGGATGAGTCGGACCGCAGAGTGAAGGAAAAGCAGCCAACAAGTACACAGTATACGTGGGAAATCCTTCAAGACTGTCAGAAAAGCATTCCAGGTGAAGCTGGTTGAGCGAATGCCAAGAGTGTGCAAAGCTGTCATCAAGGCAAAGGGTGGCTACTTTGAAGAATCTAAAATATTTTTGATTTGTTTCAAACTTTTTGGGTTACTACATGATTCCATGTGTTATTGCATAGTGTTGATACCTTCACTATTATTCTACAATGAAGAAAATAGTACAAATAAAGAAAAACCCTTGAATTTAGTAGGTGTCCAAACTTTTGACAGGTACCGTATATGAATAGTATGGTTTGAAACACACCCAAACCAGTTTGCGCTATGTGAATAGTATGGTTTGAAACACACCCAAACCAGTTTGCGCTATGTGAATAGTATGGTTTGAAACACACCCAAACCAGTTTGAATAGTATGGTTTGAAACACACCCAAACCAGTTTGCGCTATGTGAATAGTATGGTTTGAAACACACCCAAACCAGTTTGCGCTATGTGAATAGTATGGTTTGAAACACACCCAAACCAGTTTGCGCTATGTGAATAGTATGGTTTGAAACACAGCCTTATAGGCCTGTATGGCTCTAGTTTGACCCCCCCACGCCACTTGGTTTGATGGTGTGTGGATAGGAGGTAGAAAGTAAAAATATGAACCCCTTTTCCCTCTCTGCTCCTTGCATCACATCTGTCCAAACTCATTAAAGGTCAAGCTAGATAGAATGAGAACCATAGAAAATAAAAAGTACTCAGGCATAAGTCTCGCTGCACAACCCATTGGAGAATGTATTGAGAAATCATGTGACTATACTGAAAAAAAAGAAGAAACTACACTATGAAACAACGATAAATGACAAAGGAGGACAGTAAAAAGCTTTGGAGCACCTAAAAATGACATTTTAGGGGAAAAAGGCAAACTCATCTCCATCCTTAAAAGAATCAGATGGCTCATTCATCACAAAACCAACTGAAACTACTTAAAAAATAAATTTAAAAAATGGCAAGATTAGCAAACTTAGGCATGACAGCAACAAAACGCTGACACTACACATCCAAGTTTATCTGACCAAATGATGAAAGACAAGCATTGTAATTTTGAATTGCGTAAAGTGAGTGTGGAAGAGGTGAAAATTGATTGTTGTCTATCAACAATGACAAGCCACCGGGGTCTGACAACTTGGATGGAAAATTACTGAGGATAACAGCGTACAATATTGCCACTCCTATTTGCCATATTTTCAATTTAAGCCTACTAGAAAGTGTGGCCCCAGGCTTGGAGGGTCATTAAAGGGAATAGGGTGCCATTTTGGACACAGCCTGTCATTGCCTTTGTTCAGTGTGACATCTTCCACGTCAGTGTGACATCGTCCATGTCGGCTCGGCCTAAACCTTGACAGCCAAAATGGGAGAGGTCAGCAGTCAACTTTCAGACTTTGAGTCTGCTGCCCACACAGGTAGGAGAAGAAAAGGCTGCGGCCGTCAATAACAGGCTTGGAACAGAGGAAATGAAACGTCTTCTTGAATCACCCTGCATGGTGGATAATGGGGTTGGTCCCATTCCAAGTTCTATTCAAGTGGAGCTCATAGAAGGTCAAAAATACACAGAGACGTCAAGGAGAGTGGCTTGTAGGTCTCCCAAAGAGTGACTAACATTATAAACAGGGCATTTTCTTCATCGCTGAGAAACACTCTTTACAAATTGAATTCGCACTCAGAACTAGTGGCTAATAACAAATGTAGCCCCTCATGGCTAACTGTGACTGGTTGCTTTTTCTAAGCAATGGCTCACTCTCCCATCCAAACTGCTGCAATAGTGTCTCGGCAGTACAGCTAGGCATTATCCGGATTGTTATCCTTGACGTGAGGAGTGTCGTTTGGTGAATGACCAACTTCGATCTTTCCAACAATTGGCTTCTTTGTAGTGTGATGTAGAATAATGATTCAACAGCCCCTGAAGGACTAGAGAGACTAGATAAGGCAATGTGAATGTAAGGTCAGGCTGAAATTCAGTGATTACATAAAGAATGTGACTCCTAAAGTGTTTCTTACCAAATTGCCTCCAGGAGACCCTGGCTAAAATCGAAGACTGAAATGTAATGGCCTACCTCTTTTCAGTGGTCTCAAAACCTAAGGTGTTCATTCAAAGGATGTGCTATGACACAGGGCAACACTCATACTGCATGTCATTCAGTCCTGGGCTATCAACAAGATACAGGGCTAGGCTACACAGACGAATAATTACAGTTGGGGGAACTAATTATGATTTCACGTAGAAATGTACAGGAAATTAAACAGTCTATTGGAAATAGGCCTCGTTAACACACAGGGGGGAGCTAGTTGGTTTAGGCAGTATCTGAATCATCTGAAACTGTTTCACTTGTGGGTAACCGGAAGGAACGCTGTATATTTTACACAATTGTACTAACTAACAACTAACCTGATTCAGCTCATCAACCAACTATTTATTAGGAATCAGGCGTGCTAGATTCAGGTTGGAGTGAAAACCTACATGATGGTAGCGCTCCAAGAACAGGGTGGGAGAACTCTGGTTTAGTGCTCATTGGTTAACAATAATGCAAACAACTGTCTGAATGCAGTGAAATTAAATAGCATCAGAGACAACCACTAAATCAAACTTCATAGAAATGGTATTATACTACATCTCTGAAGAGAGCTTACCTTGCTTGGGATCCTGAAGTCCTCCACTGGGCTGAGGTCTGCAATGCTCTCCTGTGGGCTTTTCAGGCCCTGTCATCAACAATAAGGATGGTATTTTACAACAGGCAGGTTTAGCTAACTGTATACTACGTGCAGTAATCAATGGACAAAATGACCCTTGGCTGAAGTCAGTGGTGAGCTGCTACAGACAGTCTCTGTGTGGTGTAGGTGTGTATGATGTGTATGCCAGACTGACACATTGCTACAGCATATGACTCTGCACATACCGTGCATTCGGAAAGTATTCAGACCCCTTGACTTTCTACACATTTTGTTACGTTAGAATCTTATCCTAAAATTGATTAAATTGTTTTTTTCCTCATCAACCTACACACAATACCCCATAATGACAAAGCAAAAACAGTTTATATTTTTAATACATTTGCAAAACAACTTACTGAAATATCACATTTACAGACGTATCAGACCCTTTACTCAGTACTTTGTTGAAGCACCTTTGCCAGCGATTACAGCATTGAGTCTAGGTATGAAGCTACAAGCTTGGCACACTTGTATTTGGGAGGTTTCTCTCATTCTTCTCAACAGAGCCTCTCAAGTTCTGTCAGGTTGGATGGGGAGCATCGCTGCACAGCTTTTTCAGGTTTCTCCAGAGATGTTTGATCGGGTTCAAGTCCGGGCCACTCAAGGACATTCAGATACATGTCCCGAAGTCACTCCTGTGCTGTCTTGTCTGTGTTCTTAGGGTCATTGTCCTGTTGGAAGGTGAACCTTCGCCCGAGTCTGAGGTCCTGAGCAGGTTTGCATCAAGGAGCTCTCTGTACTTTGCCCTGTTCATCTTTCCCACGATCCTGACTAGTCTCCCAGTCCCTGCTGCTGAAAAACATCCCCACAGCATGATGCTGCCGCCACCATGCTTCACCGTAGGGATGGTGCCATGTTTCCTCCAGACATGACACTTGGCATTCAGTCCAAAGAGTTCAATCTTGGTTTCATCAGACCAGAGAATCTTGTTTTTCATGGTCTGAGAGTCCTTTATTTGTAGAAACATTTCAAGGTTGATCAATGGAAACAGGATGTACCTGAACTCAATTTAGAGTCTCATAGCAAAGGGTCTCAATACATTTCTAAAAACCTGTTTTTGTTTTGTTATTGTGGGTTATTGCGTGTACATTGTGGGTTATTGCGTGTACATTGCATTTTAGAATAAGGCTGTAACGTAACAACATGTGGAAAAATTCAAGGTGTCTGAATACTTTCTGAATAAATTGTAGCTAGCTATTGAGTAACAAGATACAGATCTCAAGAATGTCTGTAACCGATAGGCCTTGTAACGTTATGCTGGGTACTAGCACGCTAACATTACAAGGTGAGAACTTCCATATCTGCCCACTTCCCTATCCGTTGTTTTGCCCTCTCATTGCTGCTGGCTAATGAAACGTCTGAGCACGAATGCAGATTGGTAGCGAGCCAACTATCGCGTTCCCTCTTTCGATGAGAAAGCAATATCCATCTAAACTGAGATCTTGTTTTGTTATTTAAATTGACCAAGATCATCATTATAATGCACATTGTTATCGGATCAGATGTCAACTGTCAGCTACTAGCTAACTAACGTTACCTGGCTAGCATGCTGCCTACAGCCAGTGCGATGCGATCGACAGGTGAAACTTCGGGGACTTACCTGCCGGGCCATAAGTGACTTTATCTTCTGCATCGTGAAATAATTGTTTTGTCCAAAAGATAATTGGTTAATTTTAGAAAGTTACTGTCAACGATTCAAGCTCCGGCTCTCTGAGAGAGAGGCCATGTTATTTATCTATCATGTGATTATTTGTTATATTTGGGAAGTGTAGTTCAATGGGTACTGCAAAGCGCTCGTCACTAGTTACCACAGCCACAAAGTCATACATCCCGCCTATTTCTAACATGTATCTTCTTAAAATGGGATTTAAAACCTAACCTTAACCCTAACATTAACAACACCGCTAACCTTATGCCTAACCCTAACATTAAATTAAGACCAAAAAGCACATTTTTGTTTTAATACATTTTTATAATATATCCCATTTTTAACTTTGTTGCTGTGGTAACTAGTGAAAACTACAAGCGTGACGTGTGACAATTTAAAACTGCATGTTCCTGTTTTTACCTCATGTTGTCAAAAACAGTAAAATATGTAGTTTTGTCCATTTTTGAAAAATGTTCCACTTGTCCGTTACAAATGAAATGTTTGTCCCCAAAACATTTCTATTGCGTTGTTTATTGAATGTAGTCCCAGCAGAGTTAAACGTTAATGCTACCCACAGATTCATAAAAAATATACATGTAATAAACCCTTTATTGGAATCAGGCCATTTAAATTTATGAAAGCCACTTATACTATCATGTCTCCATTCCTGTTCCCCGGGCATCGAAGATGTGGATGGTCGATTAAGGCAGCCCCCCGCACCTCTCTGATTCAGATGGATTGGGTTAAATGCAGAAAGAAACATTTCAGTTGAATACATTCAGTTGAACTGACTAGGTATATCCCTTCCCCTTTCCTGTGGTTTTATTTTTCAAAATTGTAAAGCAGGTATGTAGGTTTTAGTTCAAGGTGTCTCCTGCAACTTCATCTTAGAACAATAGATGGCAGTAGTGGGATACTCTACTACTGTAAGTGATATTGTCCCTTCCTATGGAAAGAGGAACTTGTCAAAAGACAAAAAATAGGTGTGTGTGTGTGTGTGTGTGTGTGTGTGTGCGTGTGTGTGTGTGTGTGTGTGGCCTATCCCATAATGCAGAAAATTGTTGATCATGTAGCCCATCTTCCTACAATGAATTAAATAGAATAGTAATTTAATTGCTATGTGCATAGCGAGGAACCCTAATGTTTAAAAAAATCATGGGGTTACTTGAGGGGGGTATTATAACACATCTTACATTGCTATTTAATTAACTTCATCCCAAATGGTTTTGTTTCATAAACTAAAGATGGTGTCATCTCAAGCACCAAACACTGGGCCTACTACCTGGTGGAGTACAGCCTGGTTTAAAACAACACAGGGAGTAACCTAGTCTAGTTCCTGCTCCTGCTTAATGACACCACTGGCTATTTCCCTGTTAAATTAAGGCGCGGAGAGGTGCTGCCTCCAGGCACCAGTGTTGTTTGTCATGCAGCTGAATAGAGTGGATCCTCCCGTAAAACATAGAGAGAGACAGATGGTCTCCCTACCAGGAGCCAACATCATAAAATACACTCTAAATGCTGAATGCATTTGGTCAATATTTTGCCCACGGTCAGGCTCAAAATGTAAATCCTCCCAGTGTTTCCACAATAAGGAAAGTAGTATCAGTTTTATCTAGGACCAACTCTCCAGCATATTTTGGGGATAAACTAACACATTTGACACAGCTGATGGTATTCTTGCAGTTGGTCTGTTTTTGCTCGAGTCATGCATCTAAATTAAGATTCACTCACTCACTCTCCACTCAACCTCCCTCCCACACACACATACACAGACTATTCGTGACTAGGAGACAGCAGGAGCAGGTGGAAGGCACAGTACCACACGCTGAACTCTCCTTCTGTCGTTCCCTCTTTCTCACCAAACCAGAACAGACCAGAACAAACTAGAACAGACGAGACCTGATCAGACCAGTGACACAACTAAATAGCGCTGCATTCACCACCAGAATAACGGACAACCGTTCGCAACACATCGCAACATCTCACATCACTAAAGTTATTCATTTAAGACGTTATGGGAGGCAGAAAACATTTATCATATAGTTAATTATTGAATCAAGCTAGTCAAATTGTTATAAATCTTTATTCAAATACAAAAAGTGCATATCTGTAAGTGGAAACTGTACAATACTCTGCAGACAGGCAACAACACATCTGGCATTTCACACTCCGGTGGAGTGTACATGGCAATGTCAAGATCAACAAAATAGCTACGTTTAAAAAGACAGGAGGATAGGACTCATAACATATTCACTCAAATAAAATGTCATTTCTTTCAAAACAAACAATGAAGTAAGTACAGTGTAGAGCAGATGTTGTATTTACATGCTGAAAAATAATGTTATACAACACCTCCATCAGACAGTATCTCACATGCAATGTGATAATTCCTTCATCCAAATATTCTTGCCCACTTCCAGAGGCAGCTTGAAAGAGCACATTGAATAAATATACAATTTGAAGAGAGAACAAAAATATTTTTGAGCTCTTGTTCTTTAAATTTAAATAATTATTAGAACATTTTAAGTAGGATGTTGAAACTGTGCCAGAGGCTTACGTGCCTTGCTCAATGGCACATTGCAGATTATTTAGCTTGGGGATTCAACCCAGCAACCTTTCAGTTATTGGCCCAATGCTCTTAACAGGCGTCACTATATAGTGTACTACTTGCCGCCCCTAGTAGTGCATACATTTTGTATTTTTATTTCATCTTTATTTAACTAGGCAAGTAGGATAAGAACAAATCTTATTTTACAATGACGGCCTACCCCGGCCAAACCCTCCCCAACGGGACTCCCGATCACAGCCGGTTGTGATACAGCCCGGGATCGAACCAGGGTCTGTAGTGTCGACTCTAGCACTGAGATGCAGTGCCTTAGACCGCTGCGAAACTCTGAATATATATATATATATATATTCTTATATAGGGAAATAGAGTTAAATTTGGGATGCAATTTGGGATACTCTGGTTAACCTTCACACTGCTTTCCCAGCAGACTCTGGGTAGCCAGCGTGGGAGTTTCAGGGATGTGCCTGATGACATCATAGATGGTGGTATGCAAATCCTGGACAGACTCTAGGTGTGCCAGAGATCTGCTGGATGCCTGGGAAAGAAAAACAAACAACACATTCAGGGACACTATATGTTATAGCAAATGGAGGGAATAGGAGTAGAACCCGGATCAAATGTGTGAAAGGGAAACACGTTAAGCATTCCTCCAATACAGTTAACCTTATGAGGAGGTTGCACATTCACATTTTAGTCATTTAGCAGACACTCTTATCCATAGAGATTTACAGGAGTAGTTAGGGTTAAGTGCCTTGCCTAGTCAGCTCGTGGTTTCGAACCAGCCAACCAACCAAATTTTTGGTTACTAGCCCAACGCTCTTAATCGCTAGGCTCCCTGTCACACACTAGGTAGCCTAGTGTGGGCTCATTAATTAATGAGGTTCACTACAATATCAAAGAGATGTTCCTACAGAAAACTAGGCCTATTGTACCAAGCTGCATTGTTGCAAGACATACAACATACCTGTGTAGATTCCATTTTCCCTGGTATAGAGACAAACTCATAGATGCCAAAGTCTTCCGTTGCATCCTCATGACCTGCAAGTAAAATGTAGTTCACCTGATAGACATTTTGGTGTCAATGTAGTGTCCTCTCTATTTACTTCCTGTTTCTTGTTCCTTCCTAGTAGGTTATTTTATTTAGGACATGTCACTTTTGGTTTGGGGGAAACTGAATTACCGCCCCACCATAGTTAAATGTATTGAACTCAGTTCACTAAAGCACAGACAGATCCAACTGAAACTTGAAGAGATCATCAGCAACCGAGTTCATGGGCTAATACGCCTGCATAAGACAAACAAGTATGATTACTGTAATTGTTCTACGTTAGTGAAGGGTTTATGAGGAGTATTGTTTGTCTAGAGCTATGTACACGACACTGCCTAACAACAGGCAGGAACGAGAGGGTATAAGGTAAACATTGCAGGTCCAGAGGGGAAACTTACCCGAACGGTGTGGGCGTCTCTGTTCTGTCAAAGGTCTGCATGGGAGAGGCAAAGTCATTTTAATTAAACTCATTTACTGTAGGTAGGCTACCTAGACAAAGGTTATCTTTATTCATGTGTAAGCACTGATCAGTAATGGTCTTACCTGTTATAGATGTTCATGAGAACTGTAAAAGGAACAGTAGAGGTTTTAATAATAACAACAACTATTTGTATTTTACCCTACAGGCAAGATTTCAGGCTTTTTTAAGTTGAATGCCTTTCCTCAGAAAAACATGTCATTTTTTCCACAGATGCTGTTTGAGTTTGACATACTGCAACATTGGCAGATGATTGGCATGTACTGTACAGTTAACAAACTTCAAAATCTAGTGTCTAATGTAGTGTCTAGTGTCTACAGTAGTGTTTAGTGTCTACTGTAGTGTCTAGTGTCTACTGTAGTGTCTACTATAGTGTCTAGTGTCTACTGTAGTGTCTAGTGTATAGTATCTAGAGTAGTGTCTACTGTAGTGTCTCTTGTCTATTGTAGTGTATGGTGTCTACAGTAGTGTCTAGTGTCTACTGTAGTGTCTAGTGTCTAGTATCTACAGCAGTGTCTACTGTGGTGTCTAGTGTCTACTGTAGTGTCTACTGTAGTGTATAGTGTCTACAGTAGGTAGTGCATAGTGTCTACTGCAGTGTCAAGTGTCTACTGTAGTGGCTGTAGTGTCTACAGTAGTGTCTAGTGTCTACTGCAGTGTCTATTGTCTACAATATTGTCTAGTGTCTACTGTAGTGTCTACTGTAATGTCTAGTGTCTACAGTAAGGTCTAGTATCTATTGTAATGTCTTGTGTCTACTACATTGTCTAGTATTTACAATAGTGTCTAGTGTCTACAGTGGTGCCTAGTTTCTACTGTAGTGTCTACTTTAGTGTCTAGTGTCTACTATAGTGTCTAGTGTCTGCTGTAGTGTTTACTGTAGTGTCTAGTGTCTACGGTAGTGTCTAGTGTCTATGGTAGTGTCTAGTGTCTACTGTAGTGTCTAGTGTCTACTATAGTGTCTATGGTAGTGTCTAGTGTCTATGGTAGTGTCTATTTAAGTATGCTCTCTCTAATTCTCTCTCTTTTTTCTCTCTAATTCTCTTTCTTTCTTTCTTTCTTTCTTTCTTTCTTTATTTCTTTCTTTCTTTCTTTCTATCCATCTTTCTGATGGATAGCCCTAGGACCATGCCTCAGGACTACCTGGCCTGATGACTCCTTGCTGTCCCCAGTCAACCTGGCCGTGCTGCTGCTCCAGTCTCAACTGTTCTGCCTGCAGCTATGGAACCCTGACCTGTTCACCGGACGTGCTACCTGTACCAGACCTGCTGTTTTAAACTCTCTAAAGACAGCAAGAGTGGTAGAGATGCGCTGAATGATCGGCTATGAAAAGCCAACTGACATTTACTCCCGAGGTGCTGACCTGTTGTACCCTCTACAACCACTGTGATTCTTGTTTTTTGACCCTGCTGGTCATCTATGAACATTTGAACATCTTGGCCATGTTCTGTTATAATCTCCACCCGGCACAGCCAGAAGAGGACTGGCCACCCCTCATAGCCTGGTTCCTCTCTAGGTTTCTTCCTAGGTTCTGGCCTTTCTAGGGAGTTTTTCCTAGCCACCATGCTTCTACACCTGCATTGCTTGCTGTTTGGGGTTTAAGGCTGGGTTTCTGTACAACAATTTGTGACATCAGCTGATGTACGAAGGGCTATATAAATACATTTGATTTGATTTGATTTAGTGTCTAGTTTCTACAGTAGTGTCTAGTGCCAACAGTAGTGTCTAGTTTCTACAGTAGTGTCTAGTGTCTACTGTAGTGTCTAGTTTCTACAGTAGTGTATAGTGCCTACAGTAGTGTCTAGTGCCTACTCTACTGTCTAGTTTCTACAGTAGTGTCTAGTGTCTACTGTAGTGTCTAGTTTCTACAGTAGTGTCTCGTGCCTGCAGTAGTGTCTAGTGTCTACTGTAGTGTCTAGTTTCTACAGTAGTGTCTCGTGCCTACAGTAGTGTCTAGTGCCTACTCTAGTGTCTAGTTTCTACAGTAGTGTCTAGTGTCTACTGTAGTGTTTAGTTTCTACAATAGTGTCTAGTTTCTACAATAGTGTCTAGTTTCTACTGTGTTTACAGTGTTTATTTGATTTGATTTAGTGTCTAGTTTCTACAGTAGTGTCTAGTGCCTACTCTAGTGTCTAGTTTCTACAGTAGTGTCTAGTGTCTACTGTAGTGTCTAGTTTCTACAGTAATGTCTAGTGTCTACAGTAGTGTCTAGTGCCAACAGTAGTGTCTAGTGTCTACAGTAGTGTCTAGTGTCTACAGTAGTGTCTAGTTTCTACAGTAGTGTCTAGTGTCTACAGTAGTGTCTAGTGCCTACAGTAGTGTCTAGTGTCTAGTTTCTACAGTAGTGTCTAGTGTCTACAGTAGTGTCTAGTGTCTACTGTAGTGTCTAGTTTCTACAATAGTGTCTAGTGCCTACAGTAGTGTCTAGTGCTTACAGTAGTGTCTAGTGCCTACAGTAGTGTCTAGTTTCTACAGTAGTGTCTAGTGTCTACAGTAGTGTCTAGTTTCTACAGTAGTGTCTAGTGTCTACTGTAGTGTCTAGTTTCTACAGTAATGTCTAGTGTCTACAGTAGTGTCTAGTGCCAACAGTAGTGTCTAGTGTCTACAGTAGTGTCTAGTGTCTACAGTAGTGTCTAGTTTCTACAGTAGTGTCTAGTGTCTACAGTAGTGTCTAGTGCCTACAGTAGTGTCTAGTGTCTAGTTTCTACAGTAGTGTCTAGTGTCTACAGTAGTGTCTAGTGTCTACTATAGTGTCTAGTTTCTACAATAGTGTCTAGTGCCTACAGTAGTGTCTAGTGCTTACAGTAGTGTCTAGTGCCTACAGTAGTGTCTAGTTTCTACAGTAGTGTCTAGTGTCTACAGTAGTGTCTAGTTTCTACAGTAGTGTCTAGTGTCTACTGTAGTGTCTAGTTTCTACAATAGTGTCTAGTGCCTACAGTAGTGTCTAGTGCCTACAGTAGTGTCTAGTTTCTACTGTGTTTACAGTTGCTGCTATCATCCTAAGTCATTATGAAGATAACCATAACATTTACCTCTCTTGGGATGATGACAGCTCCTTCTGAAGTAGACCAGTAACATACAGCTAATGAACAGACAGGACAGAGTGATGGCAGCCAGAGGAGAGAATGATCTGCTCTCCTGGACATATCTCTCCTTTCCTACAAATGAAAGAGAACAACCATAAACTCTTGCAGAATCAGTGCCTCTTTTAAAACTGCTCCTCAAAATCCACTTTTCTAAAACTATCTTCTAATGTATGATTTTATATAGCTATTTTGTTTTCCTTCTCAATTTTTCTGTCTCTATCTTCTGTAGTCCTTTTATTAATTTTGAGAAGCATTTTGTTAACCTGCCATTGAAAAACACTCTATAAATAAAGTTAGTATTGTTACAGTCAGAGTCAAATTTCAAAACTTTAATCAGGGCCGGTTTCCCAGACACAGATTAAGCCCAGTCCTGGACTAAGAAGCTCTTTCAATGGAGAATATCTATTGAGAATGGTTGTTAGTCACGGAATAGGCATAATCTGGGACTGGGAAACCGGCCCTGGTGGTTTAGTGACTAAATTGTACAAATTTGAGAAGAGTCCAAGGTGAGAGTAAACCTGTCAACCCAGACCTGGTGGACAGTTAGTGTGTTTAGTTTGTTCATCGACATTTTAGATCATTCTTAATAGGATATATATATTTACAGCGTTATTTGCTATACAGTAGCCAAGATTATGTGTATATTTTTCAATTTGGAGACTGAAACCACCTACGCATAGAAACTCCACACATGCAGTAAAACATGGTCAACAATGAGACCAGCTGTTATTTTTCTCTGTTTACTCTCCCATAGAGCCAGTGGACTTTTACACAGGCCAGAGTGACCGGTACTTGGCAACTAAGGAGAAATACAATATTTATGATTCACCTTGTGTGGGTGGATTAACTGACTCTCTTCTAAATGTACCTTTAATTTGGACTCTCAGCAAGCAAGGTTGCTGCTCATATTTAGAAAAGTCATACTTTATAAACTACGTAGGTTACAAATATAGGTATTCACCTTGGTACCTTATGGCATGATAATGTGCACAGTGTGTACTCAGACCTGATTCCCAGTTCCACCTACGCTATGCCAGCACCCCAGGGCTGTGTGTGTGTGTTCCCAGTCCCTCCTACGCTCTCTCCAGCACCCCAGGCCAGCTCTACCCACCTGTCCCCAGGCTGGCCACCACCAGGGTGAACTGGGTCTCGTCCTGCTTCTGGGTCACATTGTTAAACGCCCTGCACAGGAACTCCTCGGCCTGGGCCAGCTTGTAGGAGGTGACCTCCAGGCGCAGTCCCACAGTGATGACCTCAGTGGCGTTGTTGGTCTTAGAGATCCACATACAGCTGTTGGGAGGGTTGGAGTCGGCCTGGCAGTCGAAGAACACCAGCTCACCAGGGTTCACTGTGAAGACCTCCCCAGTTCGCAGACCATGGTCAGACTTCACAGCCAGGTTGTAGGGGCCATCTGGGAGATATTAGAGTGGTTCATATTGTCACAAACCGGCCCTCTGGGAACATAGTTTTATGATCGACTTCAAGCTCTATTGGGACTGAGGAAAGCTAGGATCCTTTGGCAGCTAGGATAAATTGTTTTATTAGCAATAATTCAGAATGTCAGGGCCTCCTAAATGACGCAGCAGTCTGAGGCACTGCATTACAGTGCTTGAGGCGTCACTACAGACCCGGGTTCGATCCCGGGCTGTGTGCATCTGGCCGCGACCAGGGTTAGGGGAGAGTTGCAGCGATGGGAGTTGCAGCGATGGGACAAGACTGTAACTACCAATAGGATACCACGAAATTGGGGAGAAAAAGGGGTAAAAAAATATATAATTCTAAAAAAGATACATATATATTCAGAATGTCATTAAATGACCAAACATGTCATCCTATTGTGAGGCAGCATTGGGCTCTTCACCACTACAAATCAGGTTACAAGACATACAGTGCCTTCAGAAAGTATTCAGATCCCTTGACCTTTTCCACATTTTGTTACGTTACAGCCTTATTCTAAAATTGAGTAAATAAATGAAAATCCTCAGCAATCTACACCTTATACCGCATAACGACAAAGCAAAAACAAGTTTTTCAAAATTTTTGCAAATGTATTCAAAATATAAAAACAGAAATACCTTATTTACATAATTACTCAGACTTTTTGCTATGAGACTCGAAAATAAAGCTCAGGTGCATCCTGTTTCCATTGATCATCATTGAGATGTTTCTACAACTTGATTGGTCACCAAGAACAGTGGCCTCCATCATTCTTAAATGGAAGAAGTTTGGAACCACCATGACTCTTCCTAGAGCTGCCCGCCCGGCCAAACTGAGCAATCAGGGAAGAAGGGCCTTGACCAAGAACCCAATGGTCACTCTGACAGAGCTCCAGAGTTACTTTGTGGAGATGGGGGAGAACCTTCCAGAAGGACAACCATCTCTGAAGCACCACCAATATTTAACTAGTCAAGTCAGTTAAGAACAAGTTCTTATTTACAATGCCGGCCTACACCAGCCAAATCCAGACGACGCTGGGCCAATTGCACACCACCCTATGGGATTCCCAATCACAGCCAGTTGTGATACAACCAGGATTTGAACCAGGGTGTCTGCAATGATGCCGCAAGCACTGAGATACAGTGCCTTAGACAGCTGCACCACTTTAGTGGTTCCCTGTCTGTGAAATGTTCAGTTGTCTGTTATCTTTTGTCTATGGTCTATTGTCTAAAATCCTAAATAAAATATATTTATCTAAAAAAGATAAGATGTTAAGGCAAAGAAGTTCCATCTATTAGAATCCAAGATGGCGTAGCAGTAAGTCGTCCTGTCGTGTCGTGTCCCTTGTATATATCGTTTATTTTTCGTTTTTACATATTTTTCTTCGCATATCTCTTTAAAAACATTTTGCTAAACCTAAGCTTCCAAATACTCTCCTGCAACCCGCCTCACCCAATGTAGCTATTTTTCCTAAAGTATTTATATTTACTTCGGAACCGGAACCCCTCAACTGAAGCTAGCCAGCTAACCACCAGCTATGCTAGCGGTCTTCAGCTAACCGGTCATCAGCTAACCTCTAGCTCGGAAAGCTCTCGCCAGTTCGAACAACGCGACTCTAACCAGAGCATAACGGACCTATTTATTTTTCATCCCCGGATTCCCACTGCAAACGGAACATTTCTCAGCTGGATCTTCACAACTGGCTAGCGTTTCCACCCACTTAGCTTGAAGCTAGCCCGGCCAGAGCACCTATGCTACCACTGTAGCATACTCCTGGGCTACAATACCCGGGCCCACGACCGGTCTATCGATGTCACCGCATGAAGAGGAATAAACAGACTCAACCCATCGCGACGTCCCCCAAAGGCTAACTCTCTAGCCCTTGCTATCTCCGTGCTTGCTAATTCGGCCTGCTAACTGCTAGCTTATTTAGCTCTGGTCCGCTAACTGCTACCTTGTCTAGTCCCGGCCTGTTAGCACAGGCCTGCTAACCGTCTGAATCGCCGCGTCCCAAACACTCTACTCAGCAAACTGGATGCAGTTTATCACAGTGCCATCCGTTTTGTCACTAAAGCACCTTATACCACCCACCACCGCGACTTGTATGCTCTAGTCGGCTGGCCCTCGCTACATATCCGTCGCCAGACCCACTGGCTCCAGGTCATCTACAAGTCCATGCTAGGTAAAGCTCCGCCTTATCTCAGTTCACTGGTCACGATGGCAACACCCATCCGTAGCACGCGCTCCAGCAGGTGTATCTCACTGATCATCCCTAAAGCCAACACCTCATTTGGCCGCCTTTCGTTCCAGTTCTCTGCTGCCTGTGACTGAAACGAATTGCAAAAATCGCTGAAGTTGGAGACTTTTATCTCCCTCACCAACTTCAAACATCTGCTATCTGAGCAGCTAACCGATTGCTGCAGCTGTACATAGTCTATTGGTAAATAGCCCACCCATTTTCACCTACCTCATCCCCATACTGTTTTTATTTATTTACTTTTCTGCTCTTTTGCACACTAATATCTCTACCTGTACATGACCATCTGATCATTTATTTCTCCAGTGTTAATCTGCAAAATTGTAATTATTCGCCTACCTCCTCATGCCTTTTGCACACATTGTATATAGACTCCCCTTTTTTTCTACTGTGTTATTGACTTGTTAATTGTTTACTCCATGTGTAACTCTGTGTTGTCTGTTCACACTGCTATGCTTTATCTTGACCAAGTCGCAGTTGCAAATGAGAACTTGTTCTCAACTAGCCTACCTGGTTAAATAAAGGTGAAATAAAAAATAAAAAATAAAATATTAAATCTCTTCCCTCTGACTGCATCTCAACCTACAACCATTAGCAAATGCATTTAGCATAATTGGACTGCAAATTGTCCTATTACAACATGTTTTGTCTTGTTTTCAACTGTAGAATGGGTTAATGTCTGAACATATGTCAACAGTATCCTTCCACGTCGGCTAACCTCCAAACCTGCCACAACCAGCCTGGTTTCCTTCACCTAACGGAGGCCCGATAGCGATACTGCAGTACTGACATGATAGTATTGCCACAGAACAGTGGGCCTCTGTCAGACTCCCATGCAAATTTCAGTCACTTCTGTTTTCAGACCTCACTGAGCTCTCTTATGGTTTGAATTTCCATACTGGTATTACTCATAGAAGGCCAGGAGGATGGAAGTATTTATACTTCTGTAAAATGTGGAAAATACAGTGCGGGAAGTTGAGTCATTAAGTTCTTTCCCCAGGCTCTTGTTTATGTGTTCTGCATTGACTAGCTCATGAATAGCAAACATGATGTTCTATTGTGACCCATGTTGTATGAGACGTAGTTGTATGAGACGTAGTTGTATGAGATGTAGTTGTCTGTGAAGTAGTTTTATGAGACGTAGTTGTATGAGACGTAGTTGTCTGTGAAGTAGTTGTATGTCTGAGACATTTGTACAACATTTTTATAGTGGTGGCAAGTAGCCGGTTGGGCAGGTATTTGAAAGGTTGCTAGTTTGAATCCCCGAGACGACTAAATCTGTTGCTGTGCCCTTGAGCATGGCACTGAACCCTAATTGCTCCTGTAAGTCGCTCTGGATAAGAGTATCTGCTAAATGACCAAAACCAAAAATGTCATGTATAACGTGCAGTAATAGACAGAACTACAGTAATGTGCTGTTATAGACAGACCTACAGCGATGTTCTGTTAAAGACAGAACTACATTAACGCGCTGTTATAGACAGAACTACAGTAATGTTCTGTTATAGAGAGAACTACAGTAATGTTCTGTTATAGACAGACCTACAGCGATGTTCTGTTATAGACAGAACTACAGTAATGTGCTGTTATAGACAGACCTACAGCGATGTTCTGTTATAGACAGAACTACAGTAATGTGCTGTTATAGACAGAACTACAGTAATGTGCTGTTATAGACAGAACTACAGTAATGTGCTGTTATAGACAGAACTACAGTAATGTTCTGTTTTAGACAGACCTACAGTGATATGCTGTTATAGACAGAACTACAGTAATGTGCTGTTATAGAGAGAACTATTTTTATTTTATTTTTATTTCACCTTTATTTAACCAGGTAGGCTAGTTGAGAACAAGTTCTCATTTGCAACTGCGACCTGGCCAAGATAAAGCATAGCAGTGTGAGCAGACAACACAGAGTTACACATGGAGTAAACAATTAACAAGTCAATAACACAGTAGGAAAAAAAAAGGAAAAAAGGGGAGTCTATATACATTGTGTGCAAAAGGCATGAGGTAGGCGAATAATTACAATTTTGCAGATTAACACTGGAGTGATAAATAATCAGATGGTAATGTACAGGTAGAGATATTGGTGTGCAAAAGAGCAGAAAAGTAAATAAATAAAAACAGTATGGGGATGAGGTAGGTAAAAATGGGTGGGCTATTTGCCGATAGACTATGTACAGCTGCAGCGATCGGTTAGCTGCTCAGATAGCAGATGTTTGAAGTTGGTGAGGGAGATAAAAGTCTCCAACTTCAGCCATTTTTGCAATTCGTTCCAGTCACAGGCAGCAGAGAACTGGAACGAAAGGCGGCCAAATGAGGTGTTGGCTTTAGGGATGATCAGTGAGATACACCTGCTGGAGCGCGTGCTACGGATGGGTGTTGCCATCGTGACCAGTGAACTGAGATAAGGCGGAGCTTTACCTAGCATGGACTTGTAGATGACCTGGAGCCAGTGGGTCTGGCGACGAATATGTAGCGAGGGCCAGCCGACTAGAGCGTAGAAGTCGCAGTGGTGGGTGGTATAAGGTGCTTTAGTGACAAAACGGATGGCACTGTGATAAACTGCATCCAGTTTGCTGAGTAGAGTGTTGGAAGCAATTTTGTAGATGACAAACCCCCGAAGTCGAGGATCGGTAGGATAGTCAGTTTTACTAGGGTAAGTTTGGCGGCGTGAGTGAAGGAGGCTTTGTTGTGGAATAGAAAGCCGACTCTTGATTTGATGTTCGATTGGAGATGTTTGATATGAGTCTGGAAGGAGAGTTTACAGTCTAGCCAGACACCTAGGTACTTATAGATGTCCACATATTCAAGGTTGGAACCATCCAGGGTGGTGATGCTAGTCAGGCGTGCGGGTGCAGGCAGCGAATGGTTGAAAAGCATGCATTTGGTTTTACTAGCGTTTAAGAGCAGTTGGAGGCCACGGAAGGAGTGTTGTATGGCATTGAAGCTCGTTTGGAGGTTAGATAGCACAGTGTCCAAGGACGGGCCGGAAGTATATAGAATGGTGTCGTCTGCGTAGAGGTGGATCAGGGAATCGCCCGCAGCAAGAGCAACATCATTGACATATACAGAAAAAAGAGTCGGCCCGAGGATTGAACCCTGTGGCACCCCCATAGAGACTTCCAGAGGACCGAACAGCATGCCCTCCGATTTGACACACTGAACTCTGTCTGCAAAGTAATTGGTGAACCAGGCAAGGGAGTCATCCGAAAAACCGAGGCTACTGAGTCTGCCGATAAGAATATGGTGATTGACCGAGTCGAAAGCCTTGGCAAGGTCGATGAAGACGGCTGCACAGTACTGTCTTTTATTGATGGCGGTTATGATATCGTTTAGTACCTTGAGCGTGGCTGAGGTGCACCCGTGACCGGCTCGGAAACCAGATTGCACAGCGGAGAAGGTACGGTGGGATTCGAGATGGTCAGTGACCTGTTTGTTGACTTGGCTTTCGAAGACCTTAGATAGGCAGGGCAGGATGGATATAGGTCTGTAACAGTTTGGGTCCAGGGTGTCTCCCCCTTTGAAGAGGGGGATGACTGCGGCAGCTTTCCAGTCCTTGGGGATCTCAGACGATATGAAAGAGAGGTTGAACAGGCTGGTAATAGGGGTTGCGACAATGGCGGCGGATAGTTTCAGAAATAGAGGGTCCAGATTGTCAAGCCCAGCTGATTTGTACGGGTCCAGGTTTTGCAGCTCTTTCAGAACATCTGCTATCTGGATTTGGGTAAAGGAGAACCTGGAGAGGCTTGGACGAGTAGCTGCGGGGGGCGGAGCTGTTGGCCGAGGTTGGAGTAGCCAGGCGGAAGGCATGGCCAGCCGCTGAGAAATGCTTGTTGAAGTTTTCGATAATCATGGCTTTATCGGTGGTGACCGTGTTACCTAGCCTCAGTGCAGTGGGCAGCTGGGAGGAGGTGCTTTTGTTCTCCATGGACTTCACAGTGTCCCAGAACTTTTTGGAGTTGGAGCTACAGGATGCATACTTCTGCCTGAAGAAGCTGGCCTTAGCTTTCCTGACTGACTGCGTTCCTGACTGACTGCTTTCCTTACTGACTAAAGTAATGTGCTGTTATAGACAGTACTTACAGAAGACACTGAGGTCCAGGGTGTGGCTCTGTCTCTGGCTGATGTGGTTCCTGGCCAGGCAGCGGTACTGTCCAATGTCCTTCTTCCTAACAGGGCTTATCACCAGAGTAGAGTTGTCCTGGGAAAACTGATGGCGATCACTAACATCTAGGGGCATGTTGTTCCTCAGCCACTGGTACTGGACCCTGGTTCCGTTCTCCACCCTACAGGTCCATGTCACGTTCTCCTTGTCCTCAACAACTGTAGAAGATGGTGTCTTCTGGATAACTGGAGTGGACACAGGTACTGGAGAAGGGGAGAGACGAAACAGTAAGATGATGATAGGCACATATTAAGCGCAGCCAAGCAAGCCACAAAAGTACATATCTTTCAAGTTACTTAATTAACCTAGTTACTGTAGGAAGCTAGTTACTGAAGGAAGCTAGTTACTTTAGGAACCTAGTTACTGTAGGAACCTAGTTACTGAAGGAACCTAGTTACTGTAGGAACCTAGTTACTGAAGGAAACTAGTTACTGAAGGAACCTAGTTACTTAATTAACCTAGTTACTGTAGGAGCCTAGTTACTGCAGGAACCTAGTTACTGAAGGAACCTAGTTACTGTAGGAAGCTAGTTACTGAAGGAACCTAGTTACTGAAGGAAGCTAGTTACTGAAGGAACCTAGTTACTGAAGGAACCTAGTTACTGTAGGAAGCTAGTTACTGAAGGAACCTAGTTACTGAAGGAACCTAGTTACTGTAGGAACCTAGTTACTGTAGGAACCTAGTTACTGAAGGAACCTAGTTACTGTAGGAAGCTAGTTATTGAAGTAACCTAGTTACTTTAGGAACCTAGTTACTGTAGGAATCTAGTTACTGAAGGAACCTAGTTACTGTAGGAAGCTAGTTACTGAAGGAACCTAGTTACTTTAGGAACCTAGTTACTGTAGGAACCTAGTTACTGAATGAACCTAGTTACTGTAGGAACCTAGTTACTTAATTAACCTAGTTACTGTAGGAACCTAGTTACTGTAGGAAGCTAGGTACTGAAGGAACCTAGTTACTGTAGGAACCTAGTTACTGTAGGAACCTAGTTACTGAAGGAACCTAGTTACTGTAGGAAGCTAGTTACTGAAGGAACCTAGTTACTGAAGGAACCTAGTTACTGTAGGAACCTAGTTACTGAAGGAACCTAGTTACTGAAGGAACCTAGTTACTGTAGGAAGCTAGTTACTGAAGGAACCTAGTTACTGAAGGAACCTAGTTACTTTAGGAACCTAGTTACTGTAGTAACCTAGTTACTGAAGGACACGTTACTGTAGGAAGCTAGTTACTGAAGGAACCTAGTTACTTTAGGAACCTAGTTACTGTAGGAACCTAGTTACTGAAGGAACCTAGTTACTGTAGGAACCTAGTTACTTAATTAACCTAGTTACTGTAGGAACCTAGTTACTGAAGGAACCTAGTTACTGAAGGAACCTAGTTACTGTAGGAACCTAGTTACTGTAGGAACCTAGTTACTGAAGGAACCTAGTTACTGTAGGAAGCTAGTTACTGAAGTAACCTAGTTACTTTAGGAACCTAGTTACTGTAGGAATCTAGTTACTGAAGGAACCTAGTTACTGTAGGAAGCTAGTTACTGAAGGAACCTGGTTACTTTAGGAACCTAGTTACTGTAGGAACCTAGTTACTGAATGAACCTAGTTACTGTAGGAACCTAGTTACTTAATTAACCTAGTTACTGTAGGAACCTAGTTACTGTAGGAAGCTAGGTACTGAAGGAACCTAGTTACTGTAGGAAGCTAGTTACTGAAGGAACCTAGTTACTGAAGGAACCTAGTTACTGTAGGAACCTAGTTACTGAAGGAACCTAGTTACTGAAGGAACCTAGTTACTGTAGGAAGCTAGTTACTGAAGGAACCTAGTTACTTTAGGAACCTAGTTACTGAAGGAACCTAGTTACTGAAGGAACCTAGTTACTGTAGGAAGCTAGTTACTGAAGGAACCTAGTTACTTTAGGAACCTAGTTACTGTAGTAACCTAGTTACTGAAGGAACCTAGTTACTGTAGGAAGCTAGTTACTGAAGGAACCTAGTTACTTTAGGAACCTAGTTACTGTAGGAACCTAGTTACTGAAGGAACCTAGTTACTGTAGGAACCTAGTTACTTAATTAACCTAGTTACTGTAGGAACCTAGTTACTGAAGGAACCTAGTTACTGAAGGAACCTAGTTACTGAAGGAACCTAGTTACTTAATTAACCTAGTTACTGTAGGAGCCTAGTTACTGAAGGAACCTAGTTACTGAAGGAACCTTGTTTCTGAATGAGTACATACAGTATATTAGAGCACTACACATTATGACATCATGAATGCCATAACGCACTCTAATCCACTAACACACGTTGACTCTGTACCCCCTGTATACAGCCTTGTTATTGTTATTTTATTGTGTTCCTTTTTATTTAATTTTTTATTTTATTTAGTAAATATTTTCTTAACTCTATTTCTTGAACTGCATTGTTGGTTAAGGGCTTGTAAGTAAGTATTTCACAGTAAGGTCTACACCAGTTTTATTCGGCGCGTGTGACGAATACAATTTGATTTGATGTGATTTTAAAAGGCAAAAATAAATATATTTCTTACCCTCTTAATATGTATATATTTATATTGCTTTAATAAATCTGTCTGTAATAAATACAGACTGACAGATAAGATTCTCTGGTGTCCACTAACTCACCATCGACGGTGACGTGGACGGTCCTCTCGGCTCTGACAAGCTCCTGTCTCTGGGGGAAGTGAATGTCCAGGTCCAGATGATAGTCCCCCTCCGCCGCCTCGTCCAGAATGGGGATCAGGAGAGAGGCGTTGGGGGGCTGGAAAACGTAGCGCTTCCTGTGTCTCATCGAGGCCAGCATGATGGCGGTGTGGTTGTGGAAGGTCACCAGCAGGGTTTTGGGGCCCCCCGGCCGGGTCTGGTACCAGCTGCCCTGGATCTCAACGTCCTCCAATCGGAAGTAAGTCTCCACGGAGAGGAGTAGGGACTTCCCTTTGACGCCATAGAGCACGGACGGAATATGGACGATCTCTGAGTTTACTTCTGAGGATGGAGGGAAGGAAGGGATGAGACAGAGCATTATAGAAGAGGGAAGGAAGGGGTGAGACAGAGCATTATAGAGGAGGGGAGGAAGGGGTGAGACAGAGCATTATAGAAGAGGGAAGGAAGGGGTGAGACAGAGCATTATAGAGGAGGGGAGGAAGGGGTGAGACAGAGCATTATAGAAGAGGGAAGGAAGGGGTGAGACAGAGCATTATAGAGGAGGGGAGGAAGGGGTGAGACAGAGCATTATAGAAGAGGGAAGGAAGGGGTGAGACAGAGCATTATAGAAGAGGGGAGGAAGGGGTGAGACAGAGCATTATAGAGGAGGGGAGGAAGGGGTGAGACAGAGCATTATAGAAGAGGGAAGGAAGGGGTGAGACAGAGCATTATAGAGGAGGGAAGGAAGGGATGAGACAGAGCATTATAGAAGAGGGAAGGAAGGGATGAGAAAGAGCATTATAGAAGAGGGAAGGACGGGATGAGAAAGAGTATGACAGAGGAGGGAAGGAAGGGATGAAACAGAGCATTATAGAGGAGGGAAGGGGTGAGACAGAGCATTATAGAGGAGGGGAGGGGTGAGACAGAGCATTATAGAGGAGGGAAGGAAGGGATGAAACAGAGCATTATAGAGGAGGGAAGGGGTGAGACAGAGCATTATAGAGGAGGGGAGGGGTGAGACAGAGCATTATAGAGGAGGGAAGGAAGGGGTGAAACAGAGCATTATAGAGGAGGGGAGGGGTGAGACAGAGCATTATAGAGGAGGGAAGGAAGGGGTGAGACAGAGCATTATAGAGGAGGGGAGGAATGGGTGAGACAGAGCATTATAGAAGAGGGAAGGAAGGGGTGAGACAGAGCATTATAGAGGAGGGGAGGAAGGGGTGAGACAGAGCATTATAGAGTAGAGGAGGGAAGGAAGGGGTGAGACAGAGCATTATAGAAGAGGGAAGGAAGGGGTGAGAAAGAGCATTATAGAAGAGGGAAGGAAGGGATGAGAAAGAGTATGACAGAGGAGGGAAGGAAGGGATGAAACAGAGCATTATAGAGGAGGGAAGGGGTGAGACAGAGCATTATAGAGGAGGGGAGGGGTGAGACAGAGCATTATAGAGGAGGGAAGGAAGGGGTGAGACAGAGCATTATAGAAGAGGGAAGGAAGGGGTGAGACAGAGCATTATAGAAGAGGGGAGGAAGGGGTGAGACAGAGCATTATAGAGGAGGGAAGGAAGGGATGAGACAGAGCATTATAGAAGAGGGAAGGAAGGGATGAGAAAGAGCATTATAGAAGAGGGAAGGAAGGGATGAGAAAGAGTATGACAGAGGAGGGAAGGAAGGGATGAAACAGAGCATTATAGAGGAGGGAAGGGGTGAGACAGAGCATTATAGAGGAGGGGAGGGGTGAGACAGAGCATTATAGAGGAGGGAAGGAAGGGGTGAAACAGAGCATTATAGAGGAGGGGAGGGGTGAGACAGAGCATTATAGAGGAGGGAGGGGTGAGACAGAGCATTATAGAGGAGGGGAGGGGTGAAACAGAGCATTATAGAGGAGGGGAGGGGTGAGACAGAGCATTATAGAGGAGGGGAGGGTGAAACAGAGCATTATAGAGGAGGGGAGGAAGGGGTGAGACAGAGCATTATAGAGGAGGGGATGAAGCGGTGAGACAGAGCATTATAGAGGAGGGGAGGGGTGAAACAGAGCATTATAGAGGAGGGGAGGAAGGGGTGAGACAGAGCATTATAGAGGAGGGGAGGGGTGAAACAGAGCATTATAGAGGAGGGGAGGAAGGGGTGAGACAGAGCATTATAGAGGAGGGGATGAAGGGGTGAGACAGAGCATTATAGAGGAGGGGAGGGGTGAAACAGAGCATTATAGAGGAGGGGAGGAAGGGGTGAGACAGAGCATTATAGAGGAGGGGAGGAAGGGGTGAGACAGAGCATTATAGAGGAGGGGAGGGTGAGACAGAGCATTATAGAGGAGGGAAGGAAGGGGTGAGACAGAGCATTATAGAGGAGGGGAGGGGTGAGACAGAGCATTATAGAGGAGGGGAGGGGTGAAACAGAGCATTATAGAGGAGGGGAGGGGTGAGACAGAGCATTATAGAGGAGGGGAGGGGTGAAACAGAGCATATAGAGGAGGGGAGGAAGGGGTGAGACAGAGCATTATAGAGGAGGGGATGAAGGGTGAGACAGAGCATTATAGAGGAGGAAGGAAGGGGTGAAACAGAGCATTATAGAGGAGGGAGGGGTGAGACAGAGCATTATAGAGGAGGGGAGGAAGGGGTGAGACAGAGCATTATAGAGGAGGGGAGGGGTGAAACGGAGCATTATAGAGGAGGGGATGAAGGGGTGAGACAGAGCATTATAGAGGAGGTGAGGGGTGAAACAGAGCATTATAGAGGAGGGGAGGGGTGAAACAGAGCATTATAGAGGAGGGGATGAAGGGGTGAGACAGAGCATTATAGAGGAGGGGAGGGGTGAAACAGAGCATTATAGAGGAGGGGAGGAAGGGGTGAGACAGAGCATTATAGAGGAGGGGAGGGGTGAAACAGAGCATTATAGAGGAGGGGAGGAAAGGGTGAGACAGAACATTATAGAAGAGGGGAGGAAGGGGTGAGAGAGAATATTATAGAAGAGGGAAGGAAGGGGTGAGACAGAGCATTAGATCAGCACTCCTACTACCTAGATCAGCACTCCTACTACCTAGATCAGAACTTCAACTACCTCGATCAGGACTCCTAAAACCTAGATCAAGACTCCTACTACCTAGATCAGGACTCCTACTACCTAGATCAGGACTCCTACTACCTAGATCAGGACTCCTACTAACTAGATCAGGACTCCTACTACCTAGATCAGGACTCCTACGACCTAGATCCGGACTCCTACTACCTAGATCAGGACTCCTACTACCTAGATCAGGACTCCTACTACCTAGATCTGCACTCCTACTACCTAGATCAGGACTCCTCCTACCTAGATCAGGACTCCTACTAACTAGATCAGGACTCCTACGACCTAGATCAGGACTCCTACTACCTAGATCAGGACTCCTACGACCTAGATCAGGACTCCTACTACCTAGATCTGCACTCCTACTACCTAGATCAGGACTCCTACAGCACTCCGAGATATGCTTTATAAATACAGTCCCTGAACACACATACAAATGAATGAGCTTTTCATGAACATGAAATTGAAAGCCATAGCAGTCTATTTTACACCACGTGCAGACTCATCCTCCTGCTGAGCTTCGTAAAGCAGAAAGAGTCTGCGATATCATCATCATGATTGACACATCTGTGTCATGCTATTTATTCATTCCGTTTACTTTATCCAGACCTCTGTCCTGAAACCCAATTCATACTTAATTGTGAGACATTGACAAGCCTATCATATTACTACTAACAGGTATTAAAGCGAACATCTTTGAGCTGTATGATTTAGCCGCTAGGAATTGTACACTGATGTTCAACTGCTAAATTAGGATTAGAATTAAGAAGGAGTAGGTGATGTGTGTGTTGTGTTGCCAGCTCAGATTAAACAACAGCAGGCAGGTTTGGCTGTCCACAGGTTAAACCCCCCACACCTTCTCTCTCTACCTCTTTCTCTCTCGCTCTCCCCGCTCCCCTATCACTTTCTCTCCCTTTCTTTTTCAATGCCCTCTATGTTCTATCTCCCTCCCCCTCTCCCTTCTTTTGCCTCTCTATCTCCCTGCATCCTCTCCCCTCTCTCCTTCCGCCTTCCCACCCTCTCCCTCCTCCTCCTACCTCTCTCTCTCTATCCAAGCATCCCCCCGCTTTCCTCCCTCCCTCCATCTTCCTCTTCCATCCTCCATCCCGCTCCTCCAATCCCTCCTCCCTCTCTCTCTCTCTCCCTCCATCCTCCCCAGTCAGTCCAGTTCCCCCGGGGGACGTCCAGGCCCTGCTGACTGCCACTGTTGTTCATCACAATAGATGAACCGTGTGCCTGGTGTTATGTCCTAAATAATACAAACTGCCTACCCCCATCCATGTCACACTCCAAGTGGCCTGCTAGCTAGGCCATCAGCGGGGCTGTGTATTCCAGCATAAGGCCAGGGAAGGTCTGTTAAATAAGCAGGACAGTGTGCTGAACCCGCTGCTGCCACTGTTGTCACTAAACAAGCCTGGGATTGTTGTGGTGATAAGAGACAGTGACAGTGGAGATAACTGAGGCAATGGACTCTGAGAAGGTGAGGGGATGTCTTCACTGTCACACACACACGCACGCACACACGTACACACGTACACACACACACACACACACACTTATAAACACATATTTATTAACACACACACTCCGCCTGTTGTCCCAAAATAAAGGCCACCAGCACCATTGGCCAGCTGAATGCTACTGATGCACCACCCTCAAGTGTCCCCTCCTGCTTCCTTGATTACATAAACAAAACCCCTCAAGTGATTACAAACACACTCTTAGAAGTGAGCTCCAATACGAACACATTCTTAGAAGTGAGCTCCAATGCAAACACATTCTTAGAAGTGAGCTCCGATACGAACACACTCTTAGAAGTGAGCTCCAATGCAAACACATTCTTAGAAGTGAGCTCCAATACAAACACATTCTTAGAAGTGAGCTCCAATGCAAACACATTCTTAGAAGTGAGCTCCGATACGAACACATTCTTAGAAGTGAGCTCCGATACGAACACATTCTTAGAAGTGAGCTCCGATACGAACACATTCTTAGAAGTGAGCTCCGATACGAACACATTCTTAGAAGTGAGCTCCGATATTCTTAGAAGTGAGAACACATTCTTAGAAGTGAGCTCCGATACGAACACATTCTTAGAAGTGAGCTCCGATACGAACACATTCTTAGAAGTGAGCTCCGATACGAACACATTCTTAGAAGTGAGCTCCGATGCAAACACATTCTTAGAAGTGAGCTCCGATACGAACACATTCTTAGAAGTGAGCTCCAATACGAACACATTCTTAGAAGTGAGCTCCGATACGAACACATTCTTAGAAGTGAGCTCCAATACGAACACATTCTTAGAAGTGAGCTCCAATACGAACACATTCTTAGAAGTGAGCTCCGATACGAACACATTCTTAGAAGTGAGCTCCAATACGAACACATTCTTAGAAGTGAGCTCCGATACGAACACACTCTTAGAAGTGAGCTCCGATACGAACACATTCTTAGAAGTGAGCTCCAATACAAACACATTCTTAGAAGTGAGCTCCAATACGAACACATTCTTAGAAGTGAGCTCCATTGTTGTGTTAGGACATCGGTGGCGAGCTTATCTAGTCATGTGAGATTTGTTGGACATCTATTATGATCAGCAGGGAAGGATTGGCCATAGGGCAATACTGGCAAATGCAAGATGGACTGACCCATCATAATAATTATTTGGCAAATAACGGGGGCCTAGAGTGAAAAAGAAATGCCATTTTGGGAGACTTCAGGAAAGAAATGGATCAGTGTGGTAGAAATGCCCAGTCCTATTTCTGGTCCCATCTCGTGACAAGCTGAGTCAGCAGAGGTGTGGTTGATGAACTCTTTCCAGGTGTCTTTCCTCCATCTTCTGGCTGTCTAAAGTCTGACTGTCTGAACCAGAAATAAAAATGCTAAAAACCCCTTGTTACAGCCAGCATAAAGTATATGAAACATGGGAATCAGATCATAAATATTGGTAGCTACTGCAATGTGACATAACAACGTAGCAACAACTTAGTCAACCACCATAGAATTAATCTCAGTTAACCCAGAACTGAAATCACATGTAATTTGATCAGATATGTTTACGTAGATGTCTGATTTCCATAGACTCAACACGGACCAATACTGACATGCATGAACACACATGCATAAGGAGTATTCCTGCCCTTTTACACTATGATTAATCCTTGTGTTGTCTTACGGGTTAAAATGACCCGCCACTATCTTTAAAAGCAGAGAAAATGTCTAAATGATATTTCTTTAACTTAAATTTTGACGTCTTTTCCTAGAGAGACCCCAATATTAGAAAAAGTGAAACATCGCCTTTGTTCATATTTCCATGACAGCTGTACACCACTAGGGTACAAAGATTGTCTTAGGGTCATTTTTGACCAGGCAGTTCTAAAATAATTTACACACCACAGAAACCACAAAGACACACACACACACACACACACAATGAGACATTTAGATTATGTGTGCTACTGATTGAACTCAGCCAGCAGCTCCTAAAGAGGAAGATCACAATGGTTGGCACAGTTAGAAAGAACACGCCTGAGCTCCCCCCTGCACTCCTCGCAACAAGGGGGAGAGAGGCCTTCTCATCAAAGTTTGCCTTCAACCCCACCAGCACTCTAGTTTCTTACCTCCCAAAGAGGAAAAAGAATGTGGTCCTCCTGAACACACTGCACAAAACAGCTGAGATCAGTGATCGTGAGGACAGGAATCCGGCCAACATCCTGGACTACAACCACAACAAAGGAGGCGTGGACAACCTGGACAAGGTGATTGGACCTTAGACCTGCAGGAGAATGACTGCCCGTGTCCCCTGGTCATCTTCCATAACATCATTGATGTGTCCTCATACAATGCCTTCATGATATGGAACAAGATCAACCGTACCTGGATGCCTGATAAGAGGAACAAGAGGTGATTGTTCTTGGAGCAGCTGGGAAAGGCACTTGTAACCTCACACATTCAAAGAAGGCAGCGCATCTCCCGCACAGCAGCTTCTGCAGCGCTTGTGAAAGCTGTTCAGGGGGCTGAATCTTGTCCTGTTCCACATGAAGCTTGTTGCTGGGGCAGGCAAGAGGAGGAGATGCCAATTCTGCCCCCCCAAAGAAGGACTGTAAAATAAATACTATGTGCTGCACATGTGAGAAATACATATGCAAAGTCCATGCACACACACTTGCATACTGTCCTACATGTGCTAATTTGAGTTGATTGATGTATGTTCTTCACATTTTTGTTTTGTATCTATTATCTTATTTTATTCTTATTTAATGTTGTTGTTTATACACCTTGTGGGTGGGGGCAATGGTTAAAACAATGGGAGAAGGCTAGTATTTTGTGGTTGAATTCCTCATTGTACAGTATATAAGAATATATCACTATGTTGCCAAAAATGTTCAAGACTGTTATTGTTTTCCTTCAATAAAATGCATTCAAAACTACTTTCTGCACATTTCTGCTACTTTCTTAGGCTATACAAGTGGTGTCTCTTGCTAAAAAAAAATGTATGTTTACACCTATGCAGTACTTTTAGCAATAATAATAAAGTAATACTAAACCTCTACTTTAGTAAAGAAAACAATTATGACAGGTGTGTAATAAAAACGAGTGGTGTCCACTGATTAAATGTCTTTCTGCATTGTGTAGAGGGAAAACCCAGATATCCCAAAAATAGATTTGGGATTTAAAATTCAATTAAGCTGCTTTATTTTAGGTGTTTAGTGAAGGCGGGTCATTTTTAACCCTTAGGACAAGGGGAGTATACAGAATGTTAAGACTACACAAGGGGAGTATACAGACTGTTAAGACTACACAGGGGAGTATACAGAATGTTAAGACTACACAAGGGGAGTATACAGACTGTTAAGACTACACAAGGGGAGTATACGGAATGTTAAGACTACACAAGGGGAGTATACAGACTGTTAAGACTACACAAGGGGAGTATACAGAATGTTAAGACTACACAAGGGGAGTATACAGACTGTTAAGACTACACAAGGGGAGTATACGGAATGTTAAGACTACACAAGGGGAGTATACAGAATGTTAAGACTACACAAGGGGAGTATACAGAATGTTAAGACTACACAAGGGGAGTATACGGAATGTTAAGACTACACAAGGGGAGTATACAGAATGTTAAGACTACACAAGGGGAGTATACAGAATGTTAAGAATACACAAGGGGAGTACACAGACTGTTAAGACTACACAAGGGGAGTATACAGAATGTTAAGACTACACAAGGGGAGTATACAGAATGTTAAGACTACACAAGGGGAGTATACAGAATGTTAAGACTACACAAGGGGAGTATACAGACTGTTAAGACTACACAAGGGGAGTATACAGAATGTTAAGACTACACAGGGGAGTATACGGAATGTTAAGACTACACAAGGGGAGTATACAGAATGTTAAGAATACACAAGGGGAGTACACAGACTGTTAAGACTACACAAGGGGAGTATACAGAATGTTAAGACCACACAAGGGGAGTATACGGAATGTTAAGAATACACAAGGGGAGTACACAGACTGTTAAGACTACACAAGGGGAGTATACAGAATGTTAAGACTACACAAGGGGAGTATACAGACTGTTAAGACTACACAGGGGAGTATACAGAGTGTTAAGACTACACAAGGGGAGTATACAGACTGTTAAGACTACACAAGGGGAGTATACGGAATGTTAAGACTACACAAGGGGAGTATACAGACTGTTAAGACTACACAAGGGGAGTATACGGAATGTTAAGACTACACAAGGGGAGTATACAGACTGTTAAGACTACACAAGGGGAGTATACGGAATGTTAAGACTACACAAGGGGAGTATACAGAATGTTAAGACTACACAAGGGGAGTATACGGAATGTTAAGACTACACAAGGGGAGTATACAGAATGTTAAGACTACACAAGGGGAGTATACAGAATGTTAAGAATACACAAGGGGAGTACACAGACTGTTAAGACTACACAAGGGGAGTATACAGAATGTTAAGACTACACAAGGGGAGTATACAGAATGTTAAGACTACACAAGGGGAGTATACAGAATGTTAAGACTACACAAGGGGAGTACACAGACTGTTAAGACTACACAAGGGGAGTATACAGAATGTTAAGACCACACAAGGGGAGTATACGGAATGTTAAGAATACACAAGGGGAGTACACAGACTGTTAAGACTACACAAGGGGAGTATACAGAATGTTAAGACTACACAAGGGGAGTATACAGAATGTTAAGACTACACAAGGGGAGTATACAGAATGTTAAGACTACACAAGGGGAGTATACAGAATGTTAAGACTACACAAGGGGAGTATACAGAATGTTAAGACTACACAAGGGTTAAACAGTACCATTCTATTATGTGTGTAATAACTGATCAAATCAAATACAGTCTAATGGCTCGATCATAATTAAACCAATGAAAGATAATGGGCAATGTTCATGTGGGCCCTTACTTTTAGTTGCACTTTCAAAACATTTAATGAATTTCTCTTGAAATGACATTCAATTAACATTGCTGAGATGTCAGCAATGGACCAATCACCAGGTACGCCCAGATAACAAAATGAACCATAACTGTTTCATCCGACATTCCCAATACTCAGACACACCACTAAAGATCCCTGCTCTTCAGCTTTCCACTGCACTGGTATCCCCAACAAGGTGACCACAGTGACACTAGACACACCGTATGTTTCTTCTTCCTCTTACCTGAGAGAGTAAGTAGTGCAGTGTAGAGGCACAGAGCGATAAAGGTCCTTCTTCCAAGGCCCTCCATTAGTGTATCTTATATCCTCTGAGGAGTAAGTAGTCTGCTCTGGAAAGAGACTGTGACAGTAAGGGAGGAAGGTATGAGGGAGGGAGGGGAACTGAACTGGTGGTGACAACATTTGCCAGGGAAATAAAAGGAGCCAGCCAGCCAGCAGCCCAGGCCCCTCCCACGTGACTTGAGTGTGGAGAGGTAGCCTACACCTGGCAGGCACAGGAAACACTTGGCCTCCACCCTCCACTGTGGTCCTCAGGCTCAGCGAAATACAGGCATTACATTTTAGTCACTTAGCAGACACTAATCCAGCGGGACTTAAAATAAAGTAAGTAAGAAAACCACATTTCATAGTCATTGCAAGTAAAACCGGCTAACAGCTAAATCAGTGCTAGTAAAAGACACATGTGGCTGTTAGCTTAGATACAGGCTTAGAGACACAGAGAGAGAGGGAGCTGCAGTGGTAAAGGTTGAGAATGTCATTTAGGTTGTGAATATAGACAGGGGAGGACAATGCAGAAGGATGCTCAAAATAAGTATTTATAGCCAACAGACACATACTGTTACAGGCAGACTCATAGGCAGACATTTATACACTCTGAAATATCAAAGGAGTGATACACACACACACACACACACACACACACACACACACACACACACACACACACACACACAGGGAGAGAGAGAGAGAGAGAGAGAGAGAGAGAGAGAGCAGGAGAGAGAGAGAGAGAGAGAGAGAGAGAGAGAGAGAGAGAGAGAAAAATGAAGAGAGAGAGAGAAATGAAGAGAGAGAGAGAGAGAGACAGAGAGAGAAATGAAGAGAGAGAGAGAGAGAGAGAGCAGGAGAGAGAGAGAGAAATGAAGAGAGAGAGAGAGAGAGAGAGAGAGAGAGAGAGAGAGAGAGAGAGAGAGAGAGAGAGAGACCACATGACAATGTCCCCCAAAAATTTTACAGACACCGTGGAGTCGCTAAGTGTAGGCGCTATTGTGACAACTGAATGTAGCGTAGTGAATGTAGTGAAAGGTTCTATGTGATTTGTGACCCATTCATAAAAATGTTGAGCAACAGAAAGACAAACAAACAAATAATTCATTTTATTAGCTATACTATCTCTTTACATTCATATAAGCTAATTAATGAAGACCCAAATTGGAAGCCACAGATACATAGAGATCATCCCAGTGTAATGCTAGTTGTCCAACTTTGTTTCTCAAAACCGTCAGTAAATATAAAAATAACAAGCATTGATAATGTGTTGGGCTGATTGGTCTATTCTAGGAATGTTGTAATGGTATGCTCCTTCCTCTACAAATAAAACAGCCTCTTTCCCCAGTGCGCCTGCAAGTGTTGTATGACCCTCTAGATGGAGACATTGTATCGTTATTCTCCAGCTAAAGTCCTTGAGGACTGACACTATGTTTACAGAAGTAAATCAAGTTTTGAATTCATATAGAAGAAACTGTATATTGTTAATGTTGATACATTCTTTGCCTTTTCCATTAGACCTGAAGAGATCCAATTGCTGGATGTATCAAGCATCTCAGAGTAGGACTGCTGATCTAGGATCAGTCCCCTCCCCTGTCATGTAATCTTATTCATTGTGATATAAAAGACACAAATGATCCTAAATAAGCACTCCTACTCTTTATGAAAACCTGTAGCCTTCTGCTGCGAGGGCTTTTACCCAGAGGTTGGGCTATGATCACACAGTCTCAAATGGCACATTATTCCATACATAGTCTATTTATTTGAACCAAATCCCTATGGGCCCTGGTTAAAAGTAGTGTACTATATAGGGAATACTGTAGGGTGCCATTTGTGACTCAGCGTAAGTGTTTCATCAGCAGTGTTTCAGTGTGGGGTATCTGGTCTGGCTACTGTAGGTCTGTCTCACCACAGGAAGCTAAGCTAGGCCTGAGGGCTGAGACAGTTGGGGGGAAGTGCTGGGATATCCCCGGTGCTTATGTTGCCTTCCTAGTACACACACACACACACACACACACACACACACACACACACACACACACACACACACACACACACACACACACATGCACACACGCACAGTTCTACTGATGCGGGTGTAACAGATGTAAATCGCACTCTCCTTGCGTTGTGTTTTGTCCAAATAAATCACATCAGCCAGTGGTCCCAGTTGAGCATCATTTATTTCTGTTTCTGTTGTTAAATAGGAAACGGCACGCTAGTTGTGCAGGGCTTAACGGTATTGATGGCTGTCGATGGCAAAATCCCTTGCATCACATTTTCATACTGGGTGAACAAAATACAAAAATACAATACAAATATAACATGTGTAAATACCTGTTGTTCAATGGGAAACAGCACGTTAGTTGTTCAGGGCTTAACGATATTGATGGCTGTCGATGGCTAAATCTGTAGCATGAAGACAACTGTGTTTGCAGTGGGCTTATGTGACTATTACATCAGTGTATGCTGCTAACACACTTATTTACAGCAATCATATGCCAAAGCACATCCCAGAAAGCCCCTCAATCCCTAACAGGTACCATATACCCACACATGTATAAATCAGTAACGTACAGCAAACTTGTACACATTGTAAAATAGAAAATAGAAAACAGTATTCAGAACTTGACCTATCCCTTGTATCACATTTTCATACAGGGAAGATCTGACGTTCGCGATCTCCCCCTATCTGCAAGCGGGGCCAATCACAACACACCTTATTGTCATCAGAGTTGAACCTACCAATAAGAATGCTTGAACAATAAATACACCTTTCTTTAGAGGCAAGTGGAAACATAACCAACTCTGTTACACGGGCACTCTGCATGCTCTCCCTCTGCCACTTTTTCCACCCCCAGCCTCCCAGCCCCAGCCTCCCATCCCATCCTCCCACCCTCAGCCTCCCAGCCCCAGCCTCCCGTCCCAGCCTCCCACCCTCAGCCTCACAGCCCCAGGCTCCCAGCCCCAGCCTCCCGTCCCAGCCTCCCAGCCTCCCAGATCCAGCCTCCCAGTCCCAGCCTCCCATCCCAGCATCCCAGCTCTAGGCTCTCACCCCCAGCCAACCACCCACAGCCTCCCAGCCTCCCAGACCCAGCCTCTCATCCTAGCCTCCCACTTTGGATTGTGTATCAATACACCCAGTCACTACAAAGATACAGAAACTCAGTTGCCAGAGAGGAAGGACATCGCTCAGGGATTTCACCATGAGACCAATGGTGACTTTATTAAAACCGTTACAGAGTTTAATAGCTGTGATAGGAGAAAACTTAGGATGGATCAACAACATTGTAGTTACCCCACAATACAAACCTAAATGACAGAGTGAAAAGAAGGAAGCTTGTACAGAATAAAAAATATTTGAAAACATGCATCCTGTTTGCAATAAAGCACTTACTGTTGAAGTCGGAAGTTTACATACACCTTAGCCAAATACATTAAACGTCTGTTTTTCACAATTCCTGACATTTAATCCTAGTCAAAATTCCCTGTTTTAGGTCAGTTAGGATCACCACTTTATTGTAAGAATGTGAAATGTCAGAATCATAGTAGAGAGAATTATTTATTTCAGGTTTTATTTCTTTCATCACATTCCCAGTGGGTCAGACGTTTACAAACACTCAATTAGTATTTGGTAGAATTGGCTTTAAATTGTTTAACTTGGGTCAAACGTTTCGGGTAGCCTTCCAAAAGCTTCCCACAATAAGTTGTGTGGATTTTGGTCCATTCCACCTGACAGAGCTGGTGTAACTGAGTCAGGTTTGTAGGCCTCCTTGCTCATGCACGCTTTTTCAGTTCTGCCCACACATTTTCTATAGGATTGAGGTCAGGGCTTTGTGATGGCCACTCCAATACCTTGACTTTGTTATCCTTAAGCCATTTTGCCACAACTTTGGAAGTATGCTTGGGGTCATTGTCCATTTGGAAGACCCATTTGCGACCAAGCTTTAATTTCCTGACTGATGTCTTGAAATGTTGCTTCAATATATCCACATAATTTTCCTTCCTCATGAAGCCATCTATTTTATGAAGTGCACCAGTCCCTCCTGCAGCAAAGCACCCCCATAACATGATGCTGCCACCCTCGTGCTTCACGGTTGGGATGGTGTTCTTCGGCTTACAAGCCTCCGCCTTTTTCACCCAAACATAACGATGGTCATTATGGCCAAACAGTTCTGTTTTTGTTTCATCAGACCAGAGGGCATTTCTCCAAAAAGTACGATCTTTGTCCCCATGTGCAGAATGTTGTCTGGCTTTTTTAAGGCGGTTTTGGAGCAGTTGCTTCTCCTTGCTGAGCGGCCTTTCAGGTTATGTCAATATAGGACTCGTTTTACTGTGGATATGGATACTTTTGTACCTGTTTCCTCCAGCATCTTCACAAGGTCCTTTGCTGTTGTTCTGGGATTGATTTTGCACTTTTCACACCAAAGTACGTTAATCTCTAGGAGACAGAATGCATCTCCTTCCTGAGCGGTATGATGGCTGCGTGGTGCCATGGTGTTTAGACTTACATACTATTGTTTGCACAGATGAACGTGGTACCTTCAGGCATTTGGAATTTGCTCCCAAGGTTGAACCAGACTTGTGGAGGTCTACAATCTTATTCCTGAGGTCTTGGCTGATTTCTTTTGATTTTCCCATGATGTCAAGCAAAGAGGCACTGAGTTTGAAGGTAGGCCTGAAATACATCCACAGGTACACCTCCTATTGACTCAAAAGATGTCAATTAGCCTCTCTGAAGCTTTTAGAGCCATGACATAGTTTTCTGGAATTTTCCAAGCTGTTTAAAGGCACGGTCAACTTAGTGTTTGTAAACTTCTGACCCACTGGAATTGTGACACAGTGTATTATAAGTGAAATAAGCAATTGTTGGACAAATGACTTGTGTCATGCACAAAGTAGATGTCCTAACCGACTTGCCAAAACTATAGTTTGTCAACAATAAATTTGTGGAGTGGTTGAAAATAGAGTTTTAATGACTCCAACCTAAGTGTATGTAAATGTCCAACTTCAACTGTAAGTAAAACTGCAAGAAATTTGTAAAAAAAATAACTTTATCCTGAATACAAAGCATTATGTTTGGGGCAAATCCAACACAACACATCACTGAGTACCACTCTTCATATTTTCAAGCATGGTGGTGGCCGCATCATGTTATGGGCATGCTTGTCATCGGCAAGGACTACAGAGTTTTGGGGGATAAAAAGAAATGGAATAGATCTAAGCACAGGCAAAATCCTGTTAGATAACCTGGTTCAGTCTGCTTTCAAACAGACACTGGGAGACAAATTCACCTTTCAGTTGGAAAATAACTGAAAACACAAGGCCAAATATACAATGGAGATGCTTACCAAGACGACATTGAATGTTCCTGAGAGGCCTAGTTATAATTTTGACTTAAATCGGCTTGAAAATCTATGGCAAGACTTGAAAGTGCCTGTCTAGCAATGATCAACAACCAACTTCACCGAGCTTGAAGAATTTTAAAATGAATAATGTGCAAATATTGTACAATCCAGGTGTGCAAGCTCTTAGAGACTTACTCAGAAAGACAATCCATTTTGAATTCAGGCTGTAACACAACAAAATGTGGAAAAACTCAAGGGGTATGAATTCTTTCTGAAGGCACTGTTCATGCATTGTATAATAAATTATGTTTTTATCCAAAGTGACTTACAGTCGTTTTACATATGGGTGGTCCCGAGAATCCAACCCACTATCCTAGCTTTGCAAGCAGCATGCTCTACCAACTGAGCTACAGAAACAGACAGACTGATAGTCTTGGCCTACAGCTCCAGCTGCAGCGACTCAGCTCAAGGTCCAGACGCAGGCAGCACACAATCCCACGTCAAGGTCACTCTGGAAGGAGAGAAGACAGAGTTAGAGGCCCCTGAGCCTTGTGTGGAGGAAGGCAAGGCTAGGCGATAGAAATATAATTACTAGAACAGGAAAAGGGCCCTCAAACCACATTCTAGTATTTCTATTTCTATGGGTTAGACTCTGCGCCTCTGGAGAGGTCGTTACAGTGAGTCCTCATCATCAGTGTGACAGGCGTCAGTCGTGTTCTGCACAGATCCTTCTGTAAACTAAAGCAGCCAAATGAAATATGGTTTCTAGAGATAACCAAGCCCCATCGCACGTGTCGTTTCCTGACAAACGTACAGTTGAAGTTTACATACACTTAGATTGGAGTCTTAAAACTCGTTTTTCAACCACTCCACAAATTTCTTGTTCACAAACTATAGTTTTGGCAAGTCAGTTAGGACATCTACTTT